>NW_015150804.1:336910-350656 GCF_000732505.1 Cyprinodon variegatus
TGTGTGTGTGTGTGTGTGTAATATTCTTAATATCTAAGTACAGTATTATTATGCTTTACTAACACAGCAATTTTGCTGTGATGGATTTGTAAAATGTTGCCCTGCGATAGACTGGTGGCCTGTCCAGGGTTTAACTCGCCTCTCGCCCATTAACAGCTGGGGATAGGCACCAGCACCCCTAGTGACCCCAGGGATAAGTGTGACTGAAAATGGATGGATGGATTAGTATAGAATGTTATTTTTCATGATTTATAGACCTCATAGACTGAATACTGAATATACGATGCGAATATTCAATGTGAAAATGAGAACATCGTTGTTCGATGATGTAGCGCATGTATTGTTTACATTCCAACTGGTCTAACAAGGGAGTACCAATATGGCGGCTGGTGAGTTCACTGCACTTTGTACTACCAACTGCTATCAGCAATCCAGTGAATAAATAGAGATCAGCGCTGTAACAGTATAAATGAGAAGAGGAATTGTTTGGGATTGTTATTACTAATGTATTGTAAAACAGCAGTGGCTACAACTTGGAAAACTAAACAGTTTAAACTTTTATTTTTCGACCACAAATAGAGTACGTTTGTACTCCTGCATACAAACCAGCCTGGTGCCCTCTGTCTGAGAGAAAAGAAAGCTTATGGGGAAAAATGTTGAAACTTTAGTGATTCCAGTTTGATTGCCTCCATCACCACTTCCGGATGTTGAAAACTAGTGTCTGCAGCTCAGACTGGAACACTTGTACTATCCTGTTAACACTGGTTTTGACCTTGTCCCTTTTACTCTCTAAACTGTGATAATATATGACTGCACTTTATTAAAATAATTAACAGCAGATGGAAATAATTCAACTTGCAAAACTAAACTCCAGCTCACTGCGCTTCAGTTGTCCACCTTGTGAAATCCATTATACTTGTTGATTATCTTCTAATTAGAAAGTAAATGTTGCCTAAGACACTGAAGCGGTAAATATGGACAGCAGTGCAATGCATGTGTAATTGATTTCCTGCTCTCAATTTCCAAGGGATAACAGTGAAGATGAATAATTCAAAAAGTCCACGCCTCTCAGTAGATAGCTGACCTTTAAGAAGGACTTTAGCTACGCTTGTTAGTACCTGACGGATAAACTCACAGCTATTGAAAAAGGGCTTCAAATTTACGTTGTGAACTGTTAAAGATCACTACTGAAGGGAGATTTTCCGGTCCCATCTTCATCAAATCGCTTTGGCAGGTTTTGGAAAACTCAATTTGCATCATCATGTGAGATATATTATATAAGGAAAGTAAATGGATTTAATTGCTGCAAATAGATTTGGTTCTGCTTGGAGGTTAACATCAAGAGTTAAAAAAAGAAGTGGCAGCTAAACTATATTAATATTTTAAAGTAATGATATTAAGCTACTTTTTATATTTAATTTATTGAAATTAAATGCACAAATATAAGGACCAATCCAAAATGACAAAATAAGAACTGATTCCCAAAGAGCTATCTATCTATCTATCTATCTATCTATCTATCTATCTATCTATCTATCTATCTATCTATCTGAATTCTAAAGTGTGCACTTCACCCCTTGTCACTATTCAAAACCAAATATGCAAATTAACTCTTATCCATTGTCCCAACAGCTTTTCAATTTTCATTTCTTTGTGAAGCAACTTTTATTGTACACATAATCCCTGATCATAATGACACAATTTTGCTTTCTTGCCATGATAATAGCATTTCTCTGCTGGGCAGACTAACTGACTCAAAACAAATGTTATGCTGATGATATTCGACTGCATCTATCTATACTCTATAGCCTAATCAATCGAATTAGTTCATTAGACACAGGCAAGTCTTAAAGACCTAAAAGTCTTACTGTGACTTAAAAGGATACTGTGATATGTTGCACAACATCTGAAAAAGAAACTGCTGAGTAGGTGGCATTAGCTTTAAAAAGAAGTAAAGAAACGTGGCATCGCATTTGGCCAGAACATGTTTAACTCCCACAATAACCAGATTTGTATGCAAATCCATCTTTAATATTGACAAAATTGTACATATCTTTTCTCAGAATGACACATATTAACTAGTCCATGTATTTTTTAGTCTATGTATATTTTTGGACTTAGACTAGATCTTACTTTTCCTATTCCAGTAGCTTAACACACAGAAGCAGCACACAAAGGGCAAACAAAAAAAGCTAGATAATAAAATTAGGAACAGAATAGCAAAATTCTGTAAAAAAAAAAAAAAAAAAAAACGTAATAGCCGAAAGTACAAAACTCCTAACAAAAAATAGATCAGATCCTTATTGTACGATGCTTAAAGAATGAAATAATGCACACAGATGAATCTTCTCAGATAAGGAATTAGCTCTAAGTTTAGCATTATAGTATAGAGAATAGAGTATTAAGGATAAATCACAGAAACCACCAATTATTGTGTATAGGATGCAAAATGGTGAGATGAAGGGGTTGGAAAAGTGGCCACTTCTCATTCCCTTCTGTCTTCAGTCACTTCCTCCCAACCAGTGAAGAGTTTAAACCCTGGTGGCCTAAAGAACAAAAGACATTTGTTTGAGGACCATAATATTCACAGTTTAGATAAAGAAGACATGTGGTTTAAAAGTGGTTTGAAGGAAGTGTGAAGGGAGCCATTTATGTTAAAAGAGAAAAACCAACCACAGACAGAGGGGGTGGACTTTGAATTCAGCTCTCAAAAACCTATAACGCAGTGACACAGTTATTTCTTCCCAATACCATCTCAACCCCCATCACAATGCAGGGGAACAGAATATCTCGCCAGGTCACCCAGGCTAACAATGGCTCTTAACGACTGCCTTTTCAGAGGAATGGACCAGTATCGGGTATTGCAGGCCAATAATGACCTCAACAAATAGAGCTGGTTTTCCAGTTTTAATGTGCATGTTTTCTAAGACAATACAAGGCTTTTGTTGTAATGGGGAGAACCCAGGAGGAGATACCGAGACCCCCATGGTGTGGGAAGGGGGCAGTCAGCTTGAGCTCTAAAGAAAAGAAAAAGGGTCTGGGATCGGGTGCCAGTGTAGCCCAAGTCTAGCCACAAATACCAACCCAGACTCCCCAGGAGGAACAACCCCCAACGGCTCAGGCCACAGCCCCTCCACGGCATCACCCCATAAACTGCACAACCACCCCCACAGATGCCAGAACAGATAGGCAACCCACCATAGAGCACACCCCTCATCCAACCAGTCACAGCCATTCCAAGCCCCCACAATTATAGGGTCCTCTCATATGCATTGCTGCCAGGCAATCAAAACCCAGCGAGTCCACCCCCACAGGCCAAGAACTGTTTTCCAGCGACTCAATCCCAATCGCCAGACACCCCTCAACGTTCCCTCACCTGACTGCAGACACAAGTTGTATCCCACCTGTATCCCACTGCCATGCCACCCCCCACAAGGATGGTGCCAAACCCTTCAATATCCCAGATCCCTGCCAAAGCAGTCATCCACACCCCGGACTGGAGTTGACAGGCAGCACGGGCAACAGGCAGCTACGCTCAACCTCTTTTATTCATTCGGCAAGCTAATCTGAATCGTCCAATTCCATCTGTGGCAGCAGCACTAGACATCTTCCAGGCATGTAAGTATAACTAGCAGCAGTTCAGCGGACAGGAAGAATGAATGTAGCCGGTGTGCATGGATGACGTCATACACACGTTTGTTTTTTTAAAATATAAATATAAAAAATATAACGGCGGATGTCTGGGGGACAGTGATTCACCTACATATTATGAATGCTGGCGTACCATAAATGATAAATGATGAACAGTTTAGTTTGTGCCTTCAAGTCGTTGCCCATAGGAAGACGTTACTTGGATTACAAAACTGAATATCTTCAGAACAGCTCAAAATGACACAAAACACATATGGGTGAGTAGAACATGATGGAATAACCTAAAATCAAGGGCCCAATGTAAAAAAAAACAGCGTTCCCCTTTAAGAGTCAATGGGGATGATCACACCCAACACCAGTTGCTGCAAGAGGGCTGGCATAGCTTTGACTGAGATAGACCCATGTCTATTCTACTTGGACTATACAGCAATTCAGCAGCGATTTCATGGATCTGGCAGGAAGAGAGACACATCTACAAAACACACCCACTTAGGGGGGAAATACAAAATAAAATCTGTTAATCGCATGGGAAAACAGTCAGGTATGGAGTTGCACATCCCGTATATAGAAAGCAGGACTTGTGCAAGAACAATCAATGAAATATATATTTAAAAAAAAGAATACTTTAACCTTGATAGAAGTTCAGGTGGACAGAAAAATAAAAACAAAGTACTGATTCTCTTTGAGCCTTGCAAAAATAATGAGGGACAGGAAGCGCAGTTTATTACTGTCCTCAAAAAGACATAAATAAAAAGAAAATCTGTTTCTTGAGCCTCGGAAAAAAAAAAAGAACCTTTGGCAGACAGTGCAGGTAACTGAGGCTCATCATTATCAAGTCTTTATGATTTTTTTTATTTTTATGGATTGTGTCTTTCCTGGACAGGGCCACCTGTGGAGCTAGATAGTGGTTACCTTTTCTAGTTCTCCTACTGTCTCCTTGAACCCAAGGGACCTTGGCAGATGGGCACTTACACTGAGCCAGTTTCTGCTGGAGGTTTCTTCCTGTAAGAAGCGACTTTTCCTCTCCACTTTTGCTGCATTCATGCTAGATTTGAGGGATTGCTGAAGACAAAATGCAAGCAAAAATCATCACCCTTAGCTCATTAAGGAGGAACATGTATCGCAACCAAATGACTCAATGCAATCAACTGGGTTTCTTTGACAGAAACTGTTAACCAATTTGACTGCATTGCCTCTATAAAGGGCCGTGAGATGACATGTGTTCTGAATTAATGTTACATGAATAATTAAATTGACAAGAATTTAATTGAATTAATTCTAATCATTTTAAAGCCTTGATCAACTTTTATTTAAATTGGATTAGGAAGCATTATATCAAGAATAACTAAAACATTAGAATTGTCTCTGTGCCAGGGAGATTGTTTTAATCGAGAGGACGATACAGTATTTGTAAATGTTTTTCAAAGAAGAACATTGCTTCCAGGGAGACTTTGAAAAATTTGTGTTTAAAGGAATAGACAGCTCTAGCCCTTTGGCTTCTTTCCCTCATCCTATATTTTGAAAACCCAAACCTTCCTGTAGGGACTATAAAGTGGGGGAAAGCGATGACATGCTCTCCATTTAACACTGAATCACAATCACATATAAAGTAAGCTAAAGTGCATCTCTGAAGAAAGCAGCATTCCTCCTCTTAGTCTAAAAGAGAATGAAATATTTGCCTTCTACACACGAATTGCTTTGGAAGTATTTCACCATCACTACTGTATGAATAAAATCCAGAATTCCTTTTATGCATTTTTGAGGAAGGGAATGGATGACATCACTTTGATTGTTCAGTAGTTTGCTTGCTTGCTTGTTTGTTTGTTTTCTTGACTGAATGATGGGTTTCTGCTTTTTCCCTCTTTCACTTTAAATTGATAAACCATCTGGTCCCATGACAGTTCACAGCAGCGTGTCATCAATGGCAGCGCTTTGATTTGCACAGATGCTGCTGTCAGACTGCCAAGCTGGAGAGTCAGAGATGTGTCCTCCTGCAGATTTCAAACGTCCTCTCTGGGAACATTTACTGAAATTCTCAATATGTCATATGTTAAGGGGAATTTGATTTAGAGCACATGTGAAATCACATGGAATGTTGTGTCATTATATTTAAATTCCTACAGCATGCAGCAACATTAACACTGAAAGGATCATATCACAGCATTCAAAGTAACAGAACAACACAGGGCAAAGTTAGTGCCTGCAAGATAAACCTTCAGAATTTAGTTTGAGTAAGACTTAAAGACGGTTCCTTTATTTTTAGACAGACTATATAGCATTGGTCGTTAATCTTAAACCCATTTACCATCTTTTAAACCAGAAGCATAGAGGCATATGTTGCAAAACTCCCAAGATAGAAACAGACCAACAAATGCCTAAAGCTGGGCATAAACTGTGTTTTTTTTAATCGTTGCATGCAGCTACAGCTCACACTGTACAACAAAATCCTGCGGTTTTATCGTACAGTGTGAGTTCATAGCTTATGTTGCATGTTCTCACACTGTGCGGCACAACGCTCTGATGCAATGCAACTGTTCATACTGTACGGCTAAACACCCCGTCGGACTCAATTCTGCAGTGAGATGGCGCTACTCGGACTCGTCTATCCAGAAGCCAAACGAGTAGAAGAGAAATATGAAGCTCTGAGAAATGCGCTGCCTTGGCAATTTGTGCAATTTTGTTTGCTAAAAAAGCCCTAAAAGAAAAGGTGACAATGTATTTGGACAAAGACATGGCGAAGCGGTCTGTCAATTTTACAGAAAGAACTTCATTTCACTTGCACCCCCGCCATCCTTCTGTGTTTTCCTCTGAGAGGAAGCAGAAGAAGAAGAATCCTTGTTTGTGCATGCCCACTGTTTTCAAGTGTAATGCAGAGTCTAGATTAAAGTTTCAACTGTTTAATAGTCTGATGGAAGCGGGGAAAAAGCTGTTGCTGAATCTGCTGGACCTGCATCGGATGCTTGTGAATCCTCTTCCCAGAGGGCAGCAGGGAGAACAGTCCATGGTGGGGGTGTAAGGGATCACTGACAAAGTTACCGGCTCAGGACACGCAGCAATGAAGGAGGAAATGTCTTGGGAACATCTTCTTACTTTGCTATTTAAGACAACGCAAAAACTCTCATTTAGTTGGTAAAATATGGAGAACAATGTCTTGAAGAGTGGCTTTCATTTGCAATATATTCGACACTAGCAGCCTTAATTAGAAAGTCTTTGATTTTGAAGTTAAACTGTGAGCTGAGGTATCATTAGTTGGAGTTCGTGTTCCAACTGTCTAATTTGCTTTACAACCTATTTTATCGTGTTATCTTGTCTTGTTATCCTTACTTGCTTTTGTTCTGCTCTTATTTTTTTCTGATGTTATTTTTTTATTTAATTTATGCAAAGCACATTTAGTTGTCTTTTTACTGAATTTGGCTGTGTGAATAAACTTGCTTTGGACTGCTTAGCCCCTTTCCTTCCTTCTTTAGCTACCGCACACATGCACAATACTGCACCTCTGGTCATGTGGTGTTGTTATTGTAAATATACTCAGAAGAACATTATTTACTTAAAAATGAGCAGAAACAAAGCACAGCAGTAATTTTAAAGAATTTGTTTTTATGCAACCAGTGTAGCTACTACTGGGAACAACATTTGAAAGGTCATACGAAAAGCCTATGCCCCTTTGAACTTATTCTAGATGGAAACAATTACCAGTTTCCTAGGATGATGGCAAAGGTTTGTCTGATTACTTTCTCAATCCTTGACTAGAGAGCACGCAGTGCAAAGTCAGAGGTTTGTAATTAACCCAGCAATGGCATTTCTGTGCTCACCTTTTCAGGTCAAAAAGCTCATGTGCACTGTTGCGGTGGACATGAGCTTTTAAATAATGGATGTTGTTACTGCTCACAGTGTGCCTGGTTTTTATGTCCATTTGTCTTATTTCTACAAGCCCAGAGTTAAGCTTCCCGAAGCTGCGCTGTGGGACTGGCAATAAAAAAACTGTCACAAACAGCAGTTATAAATCAGGTAAGAGCTGTGTAGAAATTAAACTCTGCAAACTTCACTTAGCTAACGTAACACTGGAAATAATCCCTTGATAGCCAAGTAAGAGATTAATAGTCAGGCAGAATAATACCACAATGCTGCAAATAGTTGTTTAGTAAGCGCTTTAGTCAATTTTACATTGACTCCATTTGGACTTAATTCATTATAACTATTGGCAGTGTAATGTCTGTTGGTAGATTTTTCTGGAAGAAGCTAAAATTAAATCATTTTAGAATTGGTTAAACAGTTTTTATATGGTTGAATGTTTTAAATGTTTGCACTGAAATAGAAAGTGCTTTCTTTTTGTCCTGAATTTTGTAAATTGACACATGATCTCATTAACATTTAGCATCTTTTTGAATAAGCGTTTCAGACTGAATAGTAAGCAACACATTGTAGGTGCCTAATATAACTGATTACCAAACCAATTAGGAAATGATATGATGAAAAGAAGAATGGGAGGAAGATTAACGTCCCCAGAAAACTGAACAAGTTTGGCAAAGCCAACTGGGCTGGAATTACAGTCTGAAAATAAAACTGGATGCAAAGATCACAACTGAGTGAAGAAAAAACATTTTTCATATCTTTTCCTACAAATTTAAATGTACAATTACATTTAAAAATGCCTGAAGCTTTCCTGATTCGGGACAGAAGTTGCTGCGTACATGATGAAGAGATTATATTAGCTAACAAAGTGCTTTTTATAAAAGGTAAAAAAATTTAATTGGTAAAAAAAAACACACTGAGAAACGAGATCCAGCTATGCTGCTGTCGTCTTCTCCCATTTAAATTGGACATGGGTTGTGTTTAAAAGTGTCCTTTAGTGTGACCAAACATAATTGGAGATTTTTTAAAGATTTCGAACACTGCATCCTCTGAACCTGATGGAAAAGGCTCTATCTGGCTTGTTACAGCAATGGAGTACAGGCTACAGCAAATCCCAGTGGTCATCCAATGAGACAAAAATCACTCAGAAAAATTCTAACCTTGATGTAAGAAAGTTTCCCACCATGCGTTCCTTTCTCCTTCTATTTATTAGAATTCACATCTTCTTTTTTTTATATATATTTCGCATTAGATTGGCATTATGTTGAAATTAAAATGGGTTTTAAATATTTTTTTATGATATCTGAGACTCTAGTAATGATTGAAAGGAAAACCTCTACTTAAATCCAGGGTCAGTCCTTTCTGAAAACAGAGAAAAGAGATGTCAGATATTCTGACAATTTGTCATAACTGATCACATTAAAACCACTGGAGCCTCTGTTAAAAACATAACTCTATTCTCCTAAAGCAATCTCCTGCAAGTCAAAGAACCTCATTGTTTTCATTCAGGCACGAAACTGTTATCTGAAAAGCAATCATTTTAATGTAACAGGTGTCTAATCCAAAACGTCAGGATTTCCCCTGCACTGATCTGATGTTTATTTGATTTGACTGGAGCGACTGACTCCATCCTCTAAGTTCATTATACAAGCTGACATGGAGGTTGAACACATATTAACATGCCATGCAGCTCTGTCTGGTTATGCTTTTTTAAATGCTGGAAGAATGCTGGTGTTTTGGTTGCAACAACCTAAATTACAAACAGACAGTGGAAAAATGAATCAAGCTGAGACAACTTCCTTTTGCAAGGTTCTAACTTGAGGTCTAAATTATACATCAAAAATGTGTGAAAATATGCTGCCAGCAAAACGGAGTGGAGGTTAAATGTAGCACAGAGAAGCTAAAGATTTCTTATCCATGCTGATTTCCTTTAAAACTCGACTTAAATTTGATTCATCGGGACATTTCAGGGAGAAGAATTTGTTATTTTAAGATACAACATCTGTCACAACGACAGAAGCAAAGATGGTGAATGACATTGATAATATCCACTATGCAAGGTCACTTCAAAGGACGCTGCTGGGGGGGGGGGGGGGGGGTGTGATGGACAAAACAACATCCAGGACCAAAGACTAATAAATACAAAAAGACTTAGTAAATATTGGTGGCAGCATGGAAACATCAACTAATAAGGAGGACTGTAATCTATATTGAAATGTTTGAGGTCACATGTCCGTTGATTCTTACCAGGGGCCATTTCTCAAAAAACAGAATTCTAACAATGAGAAACGATTTTAAAGTGAGCTTCTGTTAAAATTTAGTTTTTTGTTTATTTGGTCAGATGAAGGCAGTAAAAAAACCTTTGTCTCATTGATGCAGACATTAACAGAGCAGCTGCCATGCTTAGCTCTTAGCTTAGCCATGTGTGAATGGATGCTTGGGGTCATGAGCAGAAAGATTCCATTAATGAAGCATATCTTTCTGAATTCATATGTATCTCTTATACAACCAAAACACCATCTTTTCTGCTACTAAATTGATTTACTCTGTCGAACTACAAAATCGAGGTAGTTTTCTCCAGTGTCACTGAAAATATATAAGAAGCAATTTTCCTGTTAAGATACATGAGCAGCTATTGAGATCAATTATTTAGATCCTCCACCAACTTTTATTTAATACATCAAGTGCCCTATAAATATGTATTTCATTTATAGAATAATAACTTCTTGTTTTTGAGATGAGAGATAAGTGGTTGTATTTTCCTGTGGGAGAAGGAACAGAAGTCGATGTTGGCATGAAGAGTTGAACTCTTTCTACATCATGTCTGCCTGTCACACAATGTAACCTTAGGTTTCCTTTTCTGTGTTTTCATAGATCTGTTTAAAAAAAAGTCACCAGTCCATTGGGGGAGACTGAAATCAAAGCTGTTTATTAACTTGTACGTTTTATAATGTCTCACAGCTAATTAGCCAGAAAAATAATATCTAAATATGTAATTGGGAGACAACTCGTAGTTTTATCTCATGACACCCCTGGATGAAATAAAGATTTTTTTATAGGATTTAAAAGAAATATTTGATAAAACATTCCCCTGCAGCTTAGATTTGATCAAAGCAAGAACATCTGAAGTCTTAATTGGCGGGTTTGGCTGGGAGTTGAACATTTGGACAGTTTATGGCTTCGTAGGAGTTCAGTGTTTTTTTTTTCTCACTAAATAACTTTGAGTTATACAGAGTTTATTTACGTCCATCTTTTCCCACCAAATTATAAAAGAGAAAATGTGCCATAATACTGCATCTGCTTTGAGTCTTGCACAGTTAACGTGTAAGACTTAATGTGTGGTCTATGACACCATGTGGCCATATAAGATTTTGGTTAATTAAATAAAATGCTACATATTCCAGCTTTTTTTTTATTGTCATTACACTTTCACAAGCACAGAGCAACGAAATGAGCTCTCTGCATTTAACCCATCCCCTTGGAGATCAGTGGGCTTCCATTGTGTGGTATTAAGGGATTCCAAGCTCTATGCCTTAACAACTAGGCCNTGAGCCAGAATCTGTCGGTCCTAATGCTAGGGAACTCGGATGGATGGAGAAGGGAACCAAGTTTGGGCCATAGATGAGGACAGGATGGTCTGAGGCTCAGGGGAGATGCCAGAAGGATGCCAGGTAGGACCAGTGCACCCTCAAACCCTAAGAATTACAAATATTTTGATTACAAAAGGTAATTCAAGCTGGAGAGACTCACACGGGCAAAAGGTGCAATTAGAAAAGTTTTATTCAATGCAGTTTATTTTTGTTTGTAGTAAAATTGTCAGATTGGTTAGGATTCTAAGATATCTAAGGAAAACCAACTTATTGGAGCACTCATTGGCAATCCCTCAAACCAAGCAAACGTGTAGCAACAGAGGAAAACCTTTTAAAAAGGAAGAAACCTCCAGGAGAATCAGTGTGAGTGGCCATCTGCAGACGCCGACTGATTTTCTAGAAGACAGAAGCAGATATTTGCATAATGAGATCTTCGGTGCTCGGGTCCCGGCAGAAGACATTGATGCTGGGAATCGGAATTTGCTTGGATGAGTACCCTAGGAAAAGGATTAGTCTTCCCCCTAGAATCCAGACACTGGTGGTGGAATAAGCTGGAGGATGGAAGGGTTTAAGAGTTGAATACGAGAGAGGAAGTAGATGGGATGGAGGTGGATAAAAGTTTGGCTGAAGCGCTAAACAGGTAAAATGGGCCTTTGTATTAAAGAGGAGCATCTTGAGCTAAATTGCGTTTCAATTTTAACAAAACTATATTCATGTTATTCTGCAATTACAATATAAAATCAGCAAAAACATTTAGCTCCAGTAAGGGCCACAGCTGACCGCTCTGTCTGCAAATGTTCCTGCCCTGATCTCCACCCTGACTCATTCTGTAAAATCAGTGTCCACCATGGATACCATCAGCTCTTCTGCACATGTGCAAGCAGATATTAAATGAGGTTGCCATATATAATGTAATTATGGTACTAAAAGTGCTTATTTCTATCCTTAAATCACTAAAGAATGCTAATACAAATCTTTAACATTTCTAAATAACTTTTCTGAGACAATTAGATTCCTTTGCTCCATTAAAAAGCTTGTCTGACGTCATCATTGGACATGTTGAGAATAGTTAAACACATAGTTTAACAATTATTATGAGCTTCGATATATAAAATCACATTAATAGTTAGCATTTATTTTCCTTTTTGATGATAATATGTTTTATTTATCAGGAGTTTTAATAAAAGAAATATAATTTACAAGGTTATTGGAAGCTTTAAGTAATCTTGAAGTGAATATGCTGCTCTATGGAGCCATTGACTTGCAGAGGCTAAGATTTGTATACAACCAAAGACAGTTTCTGACTTTAAACTGTAAAATTAATTATTGAAAAATCCTTAATAGTCACAGTACAAGAATAGCATGACATTAAGCTTAAATATCTCTCCACTTCTTGTTGAATAACACAAGTTTTCTTAATGATTCGTGTAAAATGCATTTTTATGCAGGTTCTTGGATCAAATGTTTTATTTCAAGCATAATATGTACTTTAGTTATGGTTTGGCAACAGAGATGCAGAAGTTGTTCAAACAGTTTCAGTCTCTTCTCTCTTATTTTTCTGTGAAAAAGAAAACAGCAACAAAAACCTCTCAAATAATTCTGACTTGACCTTTTCAGGTCTCACATTGTTACGTTTGATAACATTTGATAGCTTATCCCAGCAGGAGTCTGGTTCCCTGACTATCTCATTCACCCGACTCCAATAGCCTCACTCCTATGTCTCCATTTCTTAATGGTTTTGCTAAACTCTTTGGATCACTGAGCCTTTGAAAACCAGGTTTATATTTGTTGGCAGAGTTCACCAGGTTTATATTTAAACTGTCTTTGTATGCTACTTTCATTATTTATATTGTTGGTAATTGTTTTAAGGCTTGTGGGAGTATTGAAGGTGAAATGGGCCAAAAGCATCCAATAACCTTTAACTAAGCTAGTCCTGTTAAGCGAATAGATGTTTATATTTATGACAGTAGAACAAAAATGGAGAATGTGGAAATACCTTATATTCAATCATGCCACTCTTTGCAACTGCAGTTCTTCAAGACAAAACTTGAAAGAAAAAGCCTTTTCAGTCTGTCTGTGTGAGTGCGTTTGCTCCTAAATTACTGAATAGATAAACATGAGCATGGTAATATAGATATGTATTGTTTTCAATCCAATATTTAGGATAATCAAACATCCAATTATTTGAAAGATCATTTGTTGGATGATCATGTGGCTTTTTATAAGAAAACCTATGTTATGAAACTTCTAATAAACAGTACTTCTTTAGAGGTGTAAGTAGTATACAAATAATAATTTATGGACCAATTCCCTCCATTAAAACTGTAAACAATATGTAGCAACAACGCATACAATATTTCCTTTAAAATATTAACATTATCTGACAGAAATGAATTTCTAATACTGACAACAGAGCTATGACAGCAGAGCAATGCACAAAGAAAACAGAGGCTTATAGAGCACAATAATTGATTGAATATCATTTAGAAAACAAAAAAGCTTCCGTTTGTGATCTTTGGAGTTTTATACCGGCTGTATGAATGTATTATTATGAATTTGCATTAATATAAGCAATAATCTGCATTAATATTTTGACATGCATGAAAATAAGCAGGTTCTATATATTAAAGGAATAGTACACCCAAAACATGAT
>NW_015150804.1:351766-354977 GCF_000732505.1 Cyprinodon variegatus
AAAGCTCGCGAGATCAGGATGGTCTCACCAGGCTAGTAGCCCTATATATTAAAGGATTTTGGCAATTATTTCAGATCAATCATTTTATTATAATACTTTTTTAACAGTGTCCTGTCTGGCAATGTGGCAATAAGAATAATTGTCCTGATGCCAAAAAAGGGCCCAACAGATTTTGCTTTCACAAGTGGAGCAGTACGTCTATTGCCATAGTGTTCCGAATGATTTCTGCATATAAATAGCTTTATTATGATTATGCACGGAGTAATGCAGATAATATGGACACTGCAAACAGGAAAAAGGAGGAAAGGGGAAGGAAATAAGAGATGAAAGGGAGACAATGATAAAACATCTTCAGTTTGCTTCATCACCTGGAAGGAGAGACGTAAAAAGAACATGACCAATGGATATAGTATAAGAGATACAATAAAGTTGCACTCAGATACTATCGCTGAAGTATAAGTAGTATTATTTAATCTCACATGTATACTGTTGTAGCTAAAGATAAGAATATGGGCTTCCTGTAGGGAAGTTAATCTCTAAGTACGTGGAACCAAGTACCCTGTAAGTGTTTGTGAGAGTGCATCTGTGCATGTGAAGTTTATCCAAAGAAAAAATGCTCAATAGTGGTTGTAAAGAGCCAAAGACCCTTACCCCAAGAGCACAGAGGCAAGTGCAGGGGACCCCAAACCCCAGATGCCTAAAGGAAATCCGTCCCCCCACCAAGGGAAGAGTAGAGACGGCCCAGAGGAAATCCCCCAGCCGCCACAATGCCGAAGCCACCAGGAGCTGCGGGTCAATCTAAAGTCAATGTAGGTTCAGCTAGTCTGTAGAGTGGTTAAAAAAAATGTATCAGTCATTGTTTTCTTTATGGTTAATTCAACATTTAAGGAGACAGTGTGTAACAAATAATTGTTTTTTTTTTTCAAAAGTGTGATTCTTTAACATGTATTTAGCTAAAGTCTAAAAACCATCATGTCAAAAATGAATGCATTCCCATAGCTTCGAGTAAGTTGTTTGTAAATAACTAGGTTGCAGTGCACACAATAAAAGACCAGATATCAAAATTGCAAAAAAAAAAAAAAATACATAAACATCTTGCATTTAAGATAAAAAAAAAATATATACAATTTTGGCCTGTCAATATGCTCTTTCCAGAAACCCTCAAGAGGAAATTTTTTAGTTTTATTTACTTTAATTTAATAAAAAAATATCTGCAAGGAACCCTTGGCTATCCAATTATTTTGATTAATCAAATTGCAAAATAATCATTAGTTGTTGCCAAAATTGTTTTAGCTGAAAGGGGCCAAACCTGTTAGCCTTATCTGTTTATGAAGATGAGTAAATTGTGGGGGAGGAGTGTAAACACTCAAAGAGGACCTTAGATTGCTCTACTTCTTGTTTATTTTTTTCTAATGGACGACGTACATGTAACGGCAACAATAAAAAAAAAAAAAAAGGAACTATGTATCTTTCTGTACCTCATCACCTGGTAACACAGCTGATCTCTTGCAGGATTTAGACATTTATAACACTGTGGCTTCGGGGGTAGTTATTATCAACCTAACAGTCAGGTACCAGAGTGTTTTTCTTAGTTGTTTGTAATTCTTATTAGCACAGTATCAAATGAAAGTAAATATCATACACTAGGGCAATTAATATAGAGGAGAATTTTTTAAAAGACCCGCCCTGTCCACTTAAAAAAAAGCACATGCATTCTCCACTATATCTTTAGAGTTAGAGTTTTAAATTTGTGAAAGAAAATCTGATTTTCATAGTATGGAGCCGCAGTCCAGGATCATAAATTAAAAGCTAACCTCTTCTAAATTATCAAGTGCATGAACATTCTGCTTAAATAAAAGGGTTTGTTATCTATCTTAGTTGTTTTTAACTTTTTTTTTACAAGGTGTCCCCATGATTTTGTTGAATGTTTGCTTCACTTTATTCATCCCCTTTCTGATTTAGATGGACACAGATTGTCATTGTCCTTCTGTCCCAGTCACCTGTCCAGCCCCTCCTCCGCTGAGGGTAAGAGATGCCGTATGGAAAGAGCTCAAGCAGCTTGATTTGTACTCCATCAAAAGAGCCTGCAAGATACGGTGTGTTTGTGCTTATTTATTTATTTACTTTTTAACTCTGTTTGAGTGGCCTCGTCAAATCCTGTCCTCAAGAGGACGTTCAGGTGTTGGCATGTTGACAAGAGCAGCTGCCTCAGTCAACACGGCACACTGATAAGAGGCAGCACATCTAAAGACTGAATAATGGCCTGCTGTCCTCGTGCCTGCAGATCACTCCCATTCTGCAGGATGGCGAGGGGACAGGCAATCAGCGCTCAATCTCTAGGTGGGAAGAAGCAAAAGCCAATAGAAGCATAATGTGTTTGCACTGACATCAGCACAACTGGGATTCACTTCTAATACATAGCACTATATGTTCTGTCAAAGCGGCGGTGAGCTCAGATAAAACAACTGCGACCGATAGATTGGCATGCATGTTCTATTCTTGATATTCTATATTCTCTTTTTTAGGGCACAACAGAGTAAAATGCTTATCTCTGTGAAATTTCTCCAACAGGATTTGATGGACTGAAGTTGAAATTGGAGCTGCAGAAATTAGCCTGATTCCAACAGCTGAAGAGCAGAACTTCTGGGTAAAACTCACGCTCTGCACCAACACTCTTACCTCTCCCCCATCAGTAAATTATCAGCAGATGACAGTTTTATAATTCTGCAGGGGAGGAGTAGATTAGGCAGCTGAATATTGCTTTCCATAAGTTTGTATCTCAAGTGACAGATTGAGTTTCTGAAAGTTTGCTACTACATTTCCTGCAGGTTGCTCCATACCATATGTACTGCTGTTCGGAGTTATAAGAATACAGTTATGTGATTACGAGAACTTTAAAGTCTTCTTTTGGTAGTGAGAGATGTTTCTGGGTTCTAACAGTGGCGGCTGGTGGAGTTTTCTCCAGGGGGAGGCTTTAAATTCTAAATAGACATACACCAAAAACCAATCAAACATACACTACATTGTCAGACAAGTCTATTTATATGAATGCCAATGTTGCACCCTTAAAAAGAACTAAAAAAAACACATAGATTTTCCCTTTTGTGCAACTTTATTAATCTAAATCCACGGTTCAAGCATACAGCATATATATATATATATATATATTTTTTTTCTTTCTTTTAACATACACACACAGATCATGAACTTT
>NW_015150804.1:355253-356765 GCF_000732505.1 Cyprinodon variegatus
AAAAACAGGAAGATAAAACAGAATCAAAGCAAGTAGGGAAAAATAAATAAATAAATAAAATAAAATAAAAAAAATGCAGAAACAAAAAAAAATATTAAAAACAGTTGGGTTAGCATTTGATCAAAAATTTCTCCTTGGGCAGTTAACAATTCCCCAGAACCTTGCCTTTTGTTCTACTACGATAGAACCGCAAAACCTTTCCCATTATCTACAGGTAATTTAACTCTGCCCGATACACACCAATCCTATGCTGCCAACCTGGATAACTGGGGGAGATCCCACTCTAGATTACTGACGTCTCAGTAAAATTCTGGTGGCACCTACAACCTTCCTCTCAGTCTGCGAGGTCTTTTGGTTCACACGTGGAAAAATTTTTTTTTTAAAATAAAAACTAAAAAGAAAGTACTTTGAGCACATATTTTGTCATAAACCAAATGAATTTTACTAACTCAATAATAAATCAAATAAACGCTTGCCCAATATGATAATTATGCCTATCAATTTTAACTTTTTTTTTTTACGTTCTACACTATTCTATTTCTAGGGCTTTACACCAACAACAAAAAACATAATAAAAACATTTTATGAAAACAAAAATATAATTTCATGCGCAGGTTTACTTTTTGTACAATAATCTTGCCCTTCTGAGGCTTTGTGAAGGCACATCTGTGTCAGTCTGTGTTAATCTGTGTGTGTGACACCAATCTGGTGTCACAAACCAATAAAATCATACCTAGGATTACCTTACAGTTGCCCTGTGATAGACTAATGACCCGGAAGGAGTACCTCTCCTCTCGCTCAGTAGAGAAATGTACTAGACTCCCCTTGATCCTGAAGATTATAGAAGTTGGAATGCCAGATGGATTCTGTACCCTCACAGCACTGACCCATACAGTGCCCTGAGAGACACAGTCATTATCTGGACCAGGACAACAAAACACACATGAACTTCACTCTCTATTGTGATCCTATTAGCATCTCAGCAATGGTCAAAGTCAAATGAGGAAATAAACACAGACTTTAGGTGGCTCTAAATCCTACTAGTATTGAGCAAAATATGTGAACATGAATAAGTCTTTTCATTTGTAAAGACAATGCTTGGCTAACCATATTTTATTCAGAATGGCAGTCATTCATAATCATACAATTAAGCTTTTTTTTTTTTTTTTTTTTTGTCCAACAAACTATCTGGGCTTTTACAGCTCAGTTAATTACTTCTACTCAAAAAGGCACATTATAGTGTGACTTCTGTGACTGTTTTAAGTCTAAACTCATTTCTCCTTAAGCTTAATGCTTTGTTCGATGGTCGTTGAATGTTCATGCGCTTGTTTGATTCTTGCCTTTTGGTTCTTAAACACTTTTTTCTCATAATGCTAAATACTGAAACAAAAGGACCTTCTGGAAGTTTGTTTAAAATGAATGTGGTTTACTTTTGTAACAGCAAGTCATGGATGGAT
Source organism: Cyprinodon variegatus (assembly GCF_000732505.1). Lineage (NCBI taxonomy): Eukaryota > Metazoa > Chordata > Actinopteri > Cyprinodontiformes > Cyprinodontidae > Cyprinodon > Cyprinodon variegatus. Next base: position 356,711 of record NW_015150804.1, read on the forward strand.
GGATGGATGGATGGATGGATGGATGGATGGATGGATGGATGGATGGATGGATGGA
>NW_015150804.1:356990-370199 GCF_000732505.1 Cyprinodon variegatus
TTTTTTTTTTTTAAGTTTTCTCAGCCCCAAAGGGTTTTAAGATTCCCCTGCTCATTCATTCCCGTTTTACTTTGATGCACTTCCATAGCAGTGCTGTCTAGGATCTGTCTATAATTATCACTCGAGAGGAGATGACATGATCAAACATTTGCTACAAAATGATTTGGCCTCCGAAATGATAAATAGCTAGCCGCCTGAGTCGCTGCTTGTTTCTTATGCATTACTCACTCAGAGTGTACGACCCATAATGCATTCTTTATCCATTAATGAGACAATAGTCATTATTTTCTCCCTGCTTATCACCCAAGCTCACAACAAAACAAAATCAATCTGCGTCAGTAGCTCCTGTTTAGGTTCATGAAAAAGGGCCAAATATTGCTGAGCTGCGTGACTTCCTTCTGTGTTTAGGATTCACAGGGCTTCCTCTGAGACAAAAACCAAGTGATCAATCTGATTTTTAAACAAAGACATCCTGTATGGTAAGCCCACAGTGACACAATCTTTTCCCCAGGCTGAAATGAGGATTTAGATCAATTGACGACGCAAACTTCTTCAGCCAAGACGAATGTTCCTATTTTCCTGGTTTCATGCATCATTTAATGATGTAGAATAATGGGATAATGTTCCCTCTTTTGAAAGCTAAAATAATGAATATTCTTTTGAAACTGTGACCCAGACATCAAATTAATTCTGATTCTGGTGTGTGTTGCATTCTACAGAGAGGTTTTCTCTCTGGCCATATGCTAATTATTTAAAACGGTGTCTTTTTTAGTGACAATCTTTTATAAAATTCTCCAGAGTTACGGTTGCCGTCACTGCATGTTCATGCAATGGGCTCTATGCTTCCTGAACTTAGGTCAACTCTTTGGTTTCCTGCCTTTCCTTACTGAATAAACTGGTTAATCCAGGTGTGTCTGGCCATTTGGATTAATCAGTTCATCCAGCAGAGAGAGACAGGAAACTAAAGAGCTGTTTTGACTTCAGGAAGTAGTGGAATTGTGCATAGAGCCCATTGGGTAGCAGGTAAAGACACTGCTTGTGGCTATGTAAAAGCTGTTTATTCAGGAACATGCAGAATCAATAGACAATCAGGTTATCTAGCCGTTTTCCACACATTTAGTAATTACTGCTTTTAATGCCTTGCGGGGCTCTAGCATTGGAATTTATTTTATTCTTTGTGTGTGTGGACTGAAGATTATGCCCTAGAGAGAGATTCCGTAAAATGACATACAGTTTGAGACTTAATTTAAACTTTACTATCTGCCAACTAACACTTTTTAGGACTTGACTGAATTTGTAATCCAATGCACCATAATTAATATCCATTGTAAAAGATTTAGTCAAAAAGATGCAACCTCACAAAAACCACATGTCACATAAAGCTCAGCAAGGAATAACCAATGAGGCGTTATTTATACCTAAAATGAATATGTATTTGCGGTGATTTAATAAATTGAGCTTGTTTTTGGATTTCTGACCTGTTTGCTGTGCGTTGATCTCGCTCTCGGATTCTCCTCTGGATTGTCACCTGGCTCTGACTCTGGACTAACTAGGATTCCTCAAACTGATTGTCCAACACATCACTCTCCCTGTCTCTGCTCTCGTGGGTCTGGCCCATGTTCTTTTCCTGGAACAAAAATGAACTATCAAAGATCTGTCCATCTAGGCTCCAAATGAGCCTGGACAGATTCAGGAGTCCTCTGAGGTTCACCAGTGACATCACACACCAACCAGCATCTTCAGACACTCTTGAAGTTTGTCCCCAAACGGTGAAAACGTTCCTCCCACAGTCCAAAAACATGACTGTTGTGTTAATTGGCTTCTCTAAATTGTCCTTGGGTGTGATTGTGTGTTTGCATGGTTGTGTGTCTTTGTGTGACAGGACTTAGTGGAGATGGATGATGGATTAATTGTTTATCCTGGAGCAAATGTCACATCATGTGACTACTCTGCTGTACGTTACTTGGTGCTTTAAGTTTAAATTCCATTAAAATATCAATGTATTAGATTTTGTTGCATTGATGAATTTATGATAAAGAAATCAGATTTTTGGTGTTATTTTTATTTTGAGGATTTAAAGGGAAAAAAAATGAAGAAAATTCACATAGCTTCATAAGAGCGATACCTGTTTGATCTGTGAATGGTTAAACTAGCAGCAGTAGTGAAGTTTGGAGATGCAATCTACTCCTTAAATCTATCTTTACACTTTAATTTATTCAGAAGTACTGCAAATGAACTTTTTCTCTTACTCCCAACTTGGTGGTCAGCTGAATATTTAGCATGCCTTCCCTGGAAATGCCTTTCCAAATTACTCTGTTACCTGATAACTTCTCATTACAAAGCAAACATGCAGGCAACTCTTATGTAAAGGTACGGAAAGCAAACTATTCTAAGCATTCTTCTTTGAATCCTCTGTTCTCATCACATATCTTCCTTTTTGTTCCCTGTTGGATACATTGCCAGAGAAACACCTGATGCCTTGTTTATAGTCACCTGCCTGGCATTGCGCCGCGCTGAAAAGTAAATTTGTACAGCATTGTTTGACCTCCTGCACACTATATTAAAACAAACAAAAGATCTATCTTTTTCCATGTTCATACATCTTTGAAAAAGCTTTGGGAAGCTGCAAGGGAGCATTAAAGAGTTGAATGTGGCTTTCTCCACTGTCTCCTCTCCACTGTCGCTACAAGCATCCTTAGTGTGAGGGATTGCCTTTGAGTCAATGAGTCGATGCAATCAACTGGTTTTCCTAAGATAGAAAACTGAATCAATTTGACTGTATGATCTGGTGAACTGTACTGTTCCTTGCGCTGCTATATAAATAATCTGAATTATTATTTTTTTTTACCTTAAATGACAGTAATCTACTGATGCTATGAAACAGTGTGTGAAAGTGATGACATTATCTTAGTTTTAAAAGTCTTATGCCCCTCTGATGATGAGAACATTGTTGTTTGATGCTGTAGCGCACATATTCTTTACTTTCGAACTGGTCTAACTTCGGAGCACCAATATGGTGGCTGATGACTTCACAGCACACCACAGGTAGAGTCACTGGGATGTTTCGTAACAATTTCATCCCCTATACATCAGACAATGAGAAGCTGCTGCACCTTCATTAGTTTCTGCTTTCCTGTGTGGAGAAGAAAATCCCATCAGGACTTTCATCTTACAACAAAAAACAAAAGAAGCAGGTAAACAAAATCAACATCTTCAAAGAAGAGTCATTCCAATATAGGTTAGATGTAACTGGACTGGGGATAGGCCAAACAGATATCATAATGACGGGTATGACAGGAATATATTTAGCTGGGAAATATGATGCTATGATGCATTTTGTTCCTATACTTAACGGAATCTATTTGACAAAGATTTAAAATGTTTGACACAAAAATCTTCAAACTGTGCTGATAGAAATACTGAGTTGAGCTCTAAACCATTTAATGCAGCTAGAAAATAAGGATTCTTTTGAAAAGAAAAAAACAATAAAACTAATAAAACCTTTTAAAAAGATTCAGATTTTTAAACTCCTAAATAAAGATCTGTGTGTAAACATCTGTTTTCTGATATTAAATTTCACTTTGTGAAATTTCACTCTGTGCTAAAGTGGATCTCTTAAGAATGCACATCTCATTCACAAGGCCAATATAGGGCTGGGTTGAACTGATAAATGGGATTAATGGAACGCAGGAATTACATCAGAAACATGTTGGAGCAAAACAAATGTGCACAGTCTGCTGGGAAAGAGCCAAGTTAGAGGAAATGTGGCAAGTTTTGGATTTATTTTGTGAAATATTATGAATGAGGAGCCTAACTGAGGAAAAAAAGATGGCTCCATCATAGCGGACCTTGGGAGGCTTATCAGTTTACAGTGGATAGGCAGGTAAGTGTAAGTAAGCTTTAGGAAAACATGTTTTTTCACAACGTTGTCAGAAGGATTATGAGGGCCTATGAAATTCCGAGAAGCATTTAGGAAGTATATCAAGTAATATGCCAGAAAACAGTGTAGCTGCTATATCAAATGTGTGATTTCTAAGACACAAAGAGATACAGTCTGTGGAAGTGTTAAGGGAAATTAGTTGACGATGAACTCTAGGAATGTACACACAAGCAAGTGTTTTTCCAGTAACATATGAGACGATAAGCTTAATTTTAACCCTTGTATGAACCTAATCTAGGCAGTCTGTGACATCTGTCGTACCCTGAAGCCTCACTACAGAGCAAGGATGTTTGTGGTAGTTTGATCTTTTACCTCACAGGATGCTCTCCACAAAGTTAAATACCTCTGCAGCTTCCAATTCCCCTCCTGGTAAACAGTTTGTGTGTGGTCTACGTTGCAAATGTAAAAAGAAGGAAAGGCAACAGGAAAGCTAATTGAACGTCAAACAGTTTCCCTGCTTTAATTTCAGTCCTAATGGAATCTTCTTATTTTTGCTCAACAGCAACGTTTTTCACACAGCTTAAAGTCTTATCAAGACGAACATCACTTAAAGGAAGATTTTTTTTTAAATCCCACAGTAAAATCCTGTATTTCTGGCCCAATTTATGTTTTCAAACTTTATTTTTCACAGTTTTGTTTCTTAAACATTAGTTACAGATTTGAAAAACTGTTAAGAAAAATATGGTCAGTTGCCATCAATACCATGATTCTTTTGTGAGGAGTATTTAAAAATGGAAAAAGGCTCTGTAAGGGTACATTATGATCAATTTTTAAATGATGTTTTTTATCTATTCAATCTGGTAATAAATGTATTTATTTCCATATTTCCAAGGTGCAAAGTACACTTTGACTTTCACTTAGGCAATATATATTGTCATTTTGTATACACATGTGCATACAAAATGAAATTTCATTTTGTACAGCTTTCAGAAAGTAAATGAGCGCAGCAGCTTAGCAGTGAAATTAACTTATCTATTTCATAAAGTGCAGCAGTGATCAAATGTAAACAGTTGTGGGAGCAAAAACAATGTGGAAAATGTAATGATATGGAAGTTCAGAGCATTTCATATATATGGAGCAAATATGGAGTATTTTGGTTTGCTGTTAGTGTGATGAAAAGTCTGTGACTTGATTTAGAGTTTTTTTTAAACAGTTTAGAAGTCTGATGGCAGTGGGGAAAAAGCAGTTGCAGAATCTGCTGAACCTGAAGCGGATGCTGAGAAGCCTCTTCCCAGAGGGCAGCAGGAAGAACAGTCCATGGTGGGGGTGTTAGGGGTCATTGATGATGTTACGGGCTCGGGACACGCAGCGCTGGGATGAAATGTCTTTAATGGAGGGAAGAGAAGCTCCAATGATCCTCTCTACTGTTCTCACCTTCTTCCAGTCTGAGACGCTGCAGCCTCCACACCACACAGTGAGACAGCTGGTCAGAACGCTCTCTGTGGTGCTTCTGTAGAAGGTGGTGAGGATAGGTGGCGGCAGGTGGGCTCTCCTCATCCTCCGCAGGAAGCACAAGCGCTTCTGTGCCCTTTTGACCAGTGAGGCAGTGTTTACAGTCCAGATGAGGTTGTTGGTGATGTGCACCCCAGGAATTTGGTGCTGTTGACCACCTCTATAGCGAGCTGTTGATGAGCAGTGGAGCGTGGTTAGGCCAGTTCTTCCTAAAGAATGATAATCTCCTTCATCTTCTCCACATTCAGGATCAGGGTGTTATCTCTGCACCAGCCCACCAGCTGCTCCACCTGTAGTCCTGGTCGTTGTCATCTCTGTTGAGGCCCACCTCTGTGAGAGGCCCATCTCTCACGATGTGATTGGTGTCGAACCTGGGAACGCAGCTATGTGTCGTAAGAGTGACCAGCAGGGGGCTGAGGACGCAGCCCTATGGGGAGCCTGACTGAGGTCGTCGCCATCATGGATAATAGCTCAACGTAATAAACACTAGCACAGCACTGATACTTCCTTAACAGCTGATACCGCAGCGTGACATCACAAACCCACAGGTGGCAGTAGTGTTCTTTGGTTGTCTCCGGTAAAGCACATTCAAATCAAATTACTCTTAATTAAAAACAATTATCATTTATTGAAAAGTATTTAATAATTTCATATTTAAAGTACTTTTAGAAATTTGGATGTGACTTGACTTTTCCTTTAACACTCTAAAAAAAAGGCCAGATTCAAATAATGGAATTAAAAATAATTCTGCCGAAATATGCCACCAAACCTGCCTAAAAGTTCTGATTATTGTTCTCAATATTTCTTTGGGCCCAGTGTACAGCTCTGACTATGTTTGAGGCAGAAAGCATCTTCGGCTGCTTTCAGCCTTACGGAAACAGTAATGCTACGTTCACACCGGACGCAGCAGGCTCAGCAGAAGCAGCGAGTTTACATGCAAAGTCAATGGTTGATGTGCAAAAGGTCCCGTAGTGCGTTTTGAGCAGCAGGTGCAGCACGTCTGAGCAGCTGAAGCAGCGCGTCAGGCGCGTTTAAGCATCTGTCAACAAATCAGAGAAGCTGATCTGGGAGCTGGCTGGGAGAGAGACACATCGCTGATGACACAGAGCGCTGTGATCACTCCTCTGAAACAGTTTATTGATGCATAAATTAACTTAAAATGCAGAAATCTGCCGGCGAATATGTTTGCTTTTATTATCCTGCTGCCTGCAGATCGGATTATTTAGATGAAAAACACCTACCAGCCGCCGCGGTGAACCGCGAGGAGGCGACCTGGCCAGAGGCTGCTGCTGAATGGGATTCCTACTGTCGGCGCACCGCCTGTATGTGGGGGTCTGAGCGGCTCTGACAGAAATAATATTGGAAGGCAGGATGGTAATCTGGATGTACTGACTGCAATAATTAAGTTTTCTGGTGGATTTTCTCACTTAAAAACATATTAAAACTACTTTATTCCCATTGATCACAGCAAATATAGCTGCAAGTCAGAGAGAGGATAGAGTAGCTCTGCCCAACGCGCATCAGACACACTTTTGCACCGCGCAGCCAGAGCAGCAAAGCTGCTTCAGCCGCACGTCAGAACTAAACTGGTACAAGCAGCAAAAATGAAGCAGCAGACGCAATTTTGCTGCTCTTGCTGCGTCCGGTGTGAACATAGCATTAATGTTGAGTGTGTCAATATCAGCTCTAATTTCTTCAGAGTGTGTGCCCTGCATTGAACTTTGACCAGACCAGCTAAGGCATTCGGTAACCTGGAGTGGACAAAGGTCTCCACCAGGTTTATTTTATCCGACAGATTTAGGATCGAAATGTACATGTAGCTTTTTGAGCCGTTAAGTAATAGAACTCCAAACATTCACGGGATGTATACATATTTTTAAACCCATCTTTGACAGGAGAAAATTCCCAATAAATGATACCTACTGCAAACAACTTCAAAGTCATCAAGTTAATCAGTGCCGTACCAAAATCGAGCACTCAAGAATAAATCATTCAGATTTTGGCAAAAATAAATTAAAATTTTTTGTCCATGATCCGTGAAAGGGATTTATTTATCCTATATCTGTTAATTGGGTATTGAAATATAGAAAAATAAATAAAAAAAACATTCTTTTGTTTATTCTGATATATAATGAATCTTTAGAAATCTTTGTTAATAAAAGCAAACTTTTCAAAGACTAGAAAGTGCTTCTTTTATATTCCAGACTTCTAAGCTCTTAAAGATAACATGCCTCCCATCCGTGGACTTCAAACTGAGAAATTCAGTGCACACAGAAATGAGTATGTGTGCCCTCAGCAGGTTTAAATCACCTGAGCCTCTGTGGCAGTATGAAATTAGGTGAAGGACAAACTGTAGATTGTGATTCATTGCTCACCCTCACCTAGTCCTTGCTGAGAAAGTTGAACCAGAGAGAAGACGAAAAAAAGACCCAGCAGTTTTCAGGAGCTTGTTCTTGCAGTGTTGGTGTGTCCTACTTAGAATTCACTGTCAGTACCACTCGCATCAAGGATCCGTGTGCAGTCAGCTGCTACCGATCTGGTGCAGCCTCGTCAAATATGAACTGTACTGGTCATTAGTGGAACAACGGGAGGGTCTAATGATTAGCTGGAAGTTTTTCAGAGCAATCTGTTCAACTAAGGGGAAAAAAGTCGGAGTCTTGAAAGCTTAGAAACAAGAAACCTGCTTTGTTCGAGTGGACATATTTATAAAAGTGATGTTGGGTGATATGCAATGCCAATGCCACAATTTTGTGTGTCTCTGAAATGCTTATATGGGATGCATGCAATGTCAAACAGGTCTTTATGGGATTCTAACATCAGGTTAAATGGGTCTAAACACTTACTATGTCCTTATGAATTTCTATGGCAGTAGTTCCCTCTGGTTGCATTCATTAAATATGACACACTGTTTGCTTAATTTATGTTATTTCTGTGTTTTACACTTTGTTTTGCTGTGTTCTTTCAGTAAAGAAAGCACTTTCTGTATAATTAACAAGAGCACATGAGTTAACAAGGAAAAGTATACTCTGTACATTGGAAGAACACTGAGCCGGTTACTAAGCCCAATGGAGATTTTAAAAGAAACAAAAAAAGAAGGTCCAAGAGGGATCGGACATGAGTAGAATACCATGTGAACTTCTTTGAGGCAAGAGCTAAAGCTTCAGAAGCATTCTGGTTTCTCTGTAAAGTTGATTGATGCTTGGTAACTCACCCTTAATAATACAAAAAATAGTGAAAGCAAAATTATTCTGAGGCTCTTTGTTAAAATGCAGAAAAATTAACCTTTCATGTGATACATACAGTATTTCCCATTATTCAGGTTTCCAATTAGGTAATATCAGCTGTTGGTCCAATGATGTTTGTTTGCAGATCATGCCTGAAGCAAAAATATTTTTTAGGTTTAAAAGGGACTAGGTAAACACTATCAGTATAAATGCTGTCCAATTATTCTAATGATACATTTTTTATTTTTTGTGGGTCCTAGGACGTGATCAGGCATCTATAAAGTAGAACAGTTTCTAGAATTGCGTTCCTCAAGGTGGCTGCACTTTGAAGTAGCTTTGCTAGCTTGCCTCAGATAAATAGTCTTAAGTCTTAATGTGAGATATTTAGGAAAAAGTACTAGCAAGGACCCAGCCAGATTATTGACAATGCAAAATGATGTGCTTTACTGAAACATGGCTATAGGGTCACATCTCAGACTCAAGCATCTCTATATCTTCAATATATCTTCTATAAGTCTGTTTTGGAGAGTCTGATATCTTGTGCCATCATCGGCAGGGGTAACAATATTACAGCTAATGACTTAAAAAAGCTCAACCAACTAATAAAGAAGGCTAACTCTTTTCTTGGAAATCCTCTAGAACCTCTGGAGATTATTTCACAAAGAAGAATTCTTCATAAAGTGAACAACATTATGGACAACAGTGAGATTCATCTTCAGAAGATTTTCAAACAGCATCATCATGTCTTCATCAGACTGCTACAGAAGATCCTTTGTTATGTTTTCTGGCCCATCTACTGGTGTGTGTTCACTTTCCTCTTTCCCTCCGGCTGATTACTTATTCAGTCCTGCTGTGATGCTCCTGCTCGGTCTTATTACCACTCATTCCTCCCACCTGCCTCCCATCCTTCATAAGCAAGCCTTTGACCAATTGACGGTGCTAGACTGTCTGAAAGCCCACAGTTAGTAGACATCCAGTGTTTCCTCTCTCCTTGCCTGATCTTGACCTTGTTTTTCTATTCAATTCATTTCAGTTTATTTTTATAGGGCCTTTTCACAACACATGGCATCAAGTTTTTTTTTTCAACAGCATTCAGTCTGTTTCTCCTGTGTGAGACTGTCATTGCTGATCAAACAACTAGATTTAAAATTTCTAGTGGACATGTATTTGGATGTTAGTTATTTTTATAAAAAAATAGGACTTTTTTTCAAAGTGTTTGGTTTAAGGTGGCTTCTTTGTCAGCTAATTTAGAAACTTTAAAGAATACATTATTAAATCAAGACAATTTAATTGAGATAGATGCATAACGTCAAATAATTTTGGGGGAAAAATGTATTCAGGCTGGTGTCTGTTTGTAGTGTATGATTTCTCATGGATGGTTCTGTAATGCTTAAGCATTGATGAAGTGTCATTAATGTAGACAAACTCCCAACAACACAACAACACTTCACATGAAATACAAACTTATATGTCCAATGACACAACATAAGTACTAATGATGAAATTGCCATCAGTTAGTGCAAACACATTTTATTAAACCTTGTTTTGAACAGTCATTTCAAAGTGCTCCCAAATGGGAGAGGTCTTCCTTTCTTTTGCTGGTTCTATTCTGTGTCAGTCTCTTTCTCCCTTGTTGATTCTTCTGTCCACACCTGCTCCCAATCTGCTGATTAGCTTGGTCTTTGTTCAGTCTCCCCTCTAACCTCCATACTCTAAAAATAAACTGACTCTTTCAGCTTTTTTATCAATCAGGTAAAATCCATTGATCATTAGACTCGCTAACACTACAGATGTTCCCGACTTGGCACACAGATGCTGCTTTATTATTATTGTTGTCTTGGCAACCACAATGTTTTACATCATGTAGCAACGTTCTGCCAAACATACAGTATAGCTTCACTGGCATGCGCAGATCTGATCAACCAACAGATCTGGTACCTAAACTGGCAGTTGCTGTAAAAGTTGTGTTGTTTGCAGATGTCTCTGTGGGTGTTGCTTTTCAGGACCCCTTTCCTCAAACAGGCAATAAATAGCATGTAGAGTCCAAGAACTGCTAATGTTTGCAAAATGTTGTGTGATAGGTACGGAATCTCTTAAGCTCTTAAATGTATAGGTGAGGATTTTCGCACATTTTTAAAGACCTTTCCTCTCCACTTTAAAAAAAGAATGCACGTGCACAACCCTGTACCAAGAGGGAACACCAATTAAGCGTGTGTAGGAGCATGCATGAGCCAATTTCTCCTTGTACACGCTCTGCTTAAAAGTTGCTATCTACATCGCTCATACAAGCTTACTTTCCAAAAGAAGATTTGAAATTTTCCCGCTATGTCAGACTCACCACCGGAAGGTGAAAAATTGGACGAGTACGTAGGACGGCCTACTGTAAACATTTCACCAGAATAATTGATAATTAGAAGGACTCCCTGTTTGATGATCCACCCTGAAAAAGAACATCCTCCACTATACCTTTAAGAAGTAATCATCACAAGGGTAATTGCATTAATAATACATATTGAATGTTTTAATAATCCCTGCAAACTTGCCAACAGATATTCGTAGAACTTGTCCTGCTATTGTTTATCTGTTGTTTCAGGGCCTCGGTGATAAGAGGAAGTAACAAGTATCCCAGTCAGAGAAGGCTGTAAGAAAAGTAAAAAAGACAACAACTATCAGTCTAATTTGTCCCTTTGTCTTTCATTCTGTATGATCTCTTTGTAATGAAACACAATTGTTTACAAGAAAACAAAAAGTTTACAGGCCAACTCTTTTACAGAGGAAGTAGAAACTCTTCAAATTTTACAAATGCATCACAAGAAAAAAGCAAAATGCTGTAGAACAAATTGAGACATTGAATTCTGATTCAGTCAATATATAGTGTAAATGTAAGTCATATTTAGGACAGAAAACAAATTCCAATTACCAATCCTGCTGTGCTCATGTGTTAAAAAAGCAGCAGACAAAGCCTGCAGTCAGACTATTTCCATACAATCAATGTGTAACCTGTGCAGAATGTTATTTCAGCAGGTAAAGAAGCCACCAGAGAACATTGAGCCTCCCGGCCTCACAACCACAATGCCCCCTTTTCTCTCTCTTTATTTCATTGATTTTTCAGAGTTTGGTGAGATAACGTTATGATGCAAGCCTGAAAAGACAAACATTTCCTCACTTTTGTTGTTTATTTTTTTTATTGCAATTGTGCCAGTGAAGAATACAATATAGGCTCACAGTAAAAGGTAAGTCAAATGGATGCAAATGAAAAAAATGTGGCATCCATTGAAAAAAAAAAGGGAATATGAAATCACAGGGGACTCTATAGACATGGTTACAGTCCATGACCGCGTCATAATCGAGACTGGAAGCAATGTCGAATGACAATTCCCAAGTCCTGCAATCCTACCTTTAATAGACTGCATCCGTACCCTACAATGGGACACTGCAATGGCAACAACTTGTGCAATGTATAATGTGCAATTACTATTTGATACCCTGTACAATAACATGTTAATCTGTATTTGACAATAACTGCAATAACTACATATATAAATAAAAATGTCCATCTATATAAATACCCATGTAAACACCCTCTGCAATAACCCTGTATAACGATCCTACTATAATAAATCAAAAAGCTGACATACATGGACGCACTGTATATACTGTATATTTCCCATGCACCTTTTTCTTTCTTTGGCATATTCTTCACCTTTGACTATTTGAGCTGATGCAACGAATACATTTCTCCACTGTGAGATCAATAAAGTCAATCAATGTTTGTGTAAATATGTGTGCACATTAATTAGCATGGCCTTTTAAAACCTATTTTTAGTGATTCATGTGGGGAAAAAGCAACATTTTGCTTGTTTATTTTCCTGTTGATATAGAGTAGACTGACTTTTAACAGATTCTAGTTTATGTGAACCAAATGACTTAAATTTAAAGTGAACTAATGAAAACTGCTGCTGTAATTCCTTATTCTTTAAATAATCAAGTTAAGTTGCTATGATCCACGGTTTGTAAAATTGGTGGTTGGCTACTTTATTATTTTTTATTTATTTTTTTTTTGTTTCCTACTTGCTTTGATTCTGTTTTATCTTCCTGTATTTTAATCATGTAAAGCACTTTGCATTGTCTTGGTGCTGAATTGTGCTATAAAAATAAATTTGCCTTGCCTTGCCTTGCCTTGCCTTGCCTTGCTACAGTCTACACCACTGATGTTTACCATAGTAGTCTTTAATGTACTCAGGGGGCTCATGTGTATGCCCATACACATGAAAAATAGCGGGAAATCTTGACTTCAAGTTTTTTTTGCTTTTTTTTTGCATACACATCATCTGACATGAAGCCCCAGAGTATAATCATGAAAGGTGGTTGACTTGGGCACCTCTGCTCAGAAAAACTAAACTTTGACTATGACGTAATGCTCTAATTTTAAATGTTTTTCTTTGCTGTTTGTGAAATTCATCACAATCAACAGAAACAAAGGTTTGAAAACATCAAACTGCGTGTTGTTAACATCTATTTTGTATTACACAAATGAGTTGAACTTCTGATTTATGGACTATGATGCCATATTTGGTATGGCGTATTTAATAC
>NW_015150804.1:370599-380635 GCF_000732505.1 Cyprinodon variegatus
AGGACCTGGATTGTTATGGGAATAAATATTTCGTGAAATAACCTCAGAAACTAGGATCCAATATTCAGACAGTGAGACCAGGACGATTTTCAACAGGCTTTATTCTTTGAGAAAAGGTTTACAGCGAGTGGCTGCAGGGTGGATTTTTTGCAGAGATAGGAAACACTGATCAGTGATGTGTCGGGCTGATCACAACTCGGAGCAAAAGTCACTGGCCTGATTCAAATTTCAGTGAAATCTCAGAGGAGAGGGAGTCTTCCGGGAGCAGCCGTGGCTGCTTCCAGAAACCTGAGTGATGATGAGCTGAAAGCCAGCCGACGTTTAGGTCAGTGAAACAGTCCGGTAGGGTAACCAGCAGAATCCAGGAAAAACAGTACAAAAAACCAAAACAGACAGAGCAGACAAGTTCAAGGCAAAAACTCAAATATCCAAAGTCGAAAACAGGTCAGGATCAGAATAACAGACAAGACTCTCTTTAACGCTAGAGTTACTCTCAATCTGCCGCTGATGGAAGGCAGGCAAACAACATAAATAGCTGAGGAACCAGGTGGAAAAGATCGGTGCTAATCAGCCGCTGGGCCAATTAGACAGCTGAGCAGGAGCAAATAAAAAATCCAACCCTCAGCGCCATAACCATGACATTCCGCATCCAAACACTTTTGCCCCCTGCAGGTGAAACAGCCTGAGTAAAAACATTTTTACTGGAAAAATAACATAACTAAATATATGAAATAAGAGAAATCTAAATTTTCCAACCACATTAGATCTAAACTTTTTAACCACAACTTAAAATTACAGTCTCAAATGTATAACCATATGATATCTCAAACTGTGATCTCTGAGCTTGCATTAATGAGACAAATACACAAAGATAATTAACTGTAACAACTTTCCCAGCAGACAGACATGACTTAAGGGTTAACCATAACATTCATACAACCATGTGATCCCAATCACTGCTCGTATTCTCAGACCTTTTCCTTTTGAGAGCTCCCCCTTACCTAGTGTCAAAAGATTACCCAGCCATGGCGCGTTAAAATGGACAAATTCCTCAGCAACTGCATTAGCTGAAGCATTTCTTTGAATCCACAACCCTCTGGGAGGCCCTGTCGAGAAGAAATAGCTCCCCTAATTAACTGAAGGAGTTGTGTGGTGAGTCAGGAGGGGTGAAGTAGACGGACATAAACTTGACTAAAATATAAAAGATTTCGCCAGAGAAGCACTTTCTTTTATGAAGCCCGAGGGTAGACAGGGAAGGGGCAGTTGTGTCATGTATTGGCTTTACGTGCCTTGGCCTCAGAAAACTTGGTGATGGAGTGCTCGTTTGAAAGCCATGCAGGGGACCACAGGGAAATGCTACAGTGGACACTGCGACGCTTGCAGATGATTAACTCCAATTGGGGACTCATTAACATTCCTGCCGGATCATCACATGCACGGTTGTTGATGAAAAGCGGTACTGACAAGACTATAATTACAGGACACTTCTAAATTGGTCTGGATGACCGACTCCTTTTAGAATAAGGGCACAATGAGGGGAGAGCTAACTCTGAGTGACGAGGACAAAATTACATTTGCGGACACAGACCCTTTTCTACTGATTGCTTTGTTAACATGCAATCTCAATGTGGCGTCATGTGGAGAAGGTCGTCCACGCAGGACGGCCAAGTTGAAAGTCTGAATAATGCAGATACTCTAAGTGAAATGTAACGACGCCTGCAGAGGGAGGTAACCGATCAGGCCTCCCCCCCGTTTCCTTCTCCTTTGCGGTCCTGCTCCACTGCCCTTGTGATCACCTCCTTTCGTTCTGTGCACGAGCATGTCCCACTTTCACAATGGCCATGATTTACCTTTATGCGGACAAGGAGAACACACTTTTGCAACAATGAAGGCTATTTATTTCCCCTCCTTCAGCATGTGGCAGATTGAGAGCTTGATATACAGGTTATCACCGCTGTATGTAGGTTTCCTCCACTGAGGATCTCACATACTGTACCACAGCACAGATTTATCTTGGGGCTCCACTGCCTTCATTTTAGAGATCATTACATTGTGTGTGTGGGGCAGCAGATGTTAATCTGGAGAGGGGCAACATGGCACATAATAAAATAATCAGTCATAAAGGTTAGAATTCTTGCCATTTGTGTTAGTTGTGCTCGTGTTGTTTTTCATTTGAAGCTCTTTGTTAAGCAGATGTCCGCACTTAGCTTCTCTGGATCATCCCGCTGGTGTCGACAGATGCCCAGGATGTTGTACCACCTTGGACATTGTGACCGACACCAACTGTGTGATCTCTGCTGCTAATTGAACATTTACAGTCTGCCTATGTTTATTGCAGCTGTAAACCCTCTCCTAATGGATCCCCATGGTGGACTTTGGGAAGACTAAACACCAATCCAAATGTGATATGTCTCTAGAGCAGAATGTTACAAATGTTTTATCAGTCTGATGGCCATTAAACCATATAGCTCAGAATTTTAGCAATGAGCAATGAGAGTGAAACCAATGTTTTGTTTTTGTGATTCACTTTAAATATTTGTCTCTTGTAAGCATAACCATTCTAGTAACAAATGTCCCTGTTAGAGTGAGGTGAAGCACAAAAAAACAAGTTCACTGCTGGGATTTACTGTGCAGGGAAATAGTCTGTAAATATACTAATCGGCCAGCAGTCTGTAGCTATCCACTTCGCTATGGCATTTGTTATCTTCTCTTGCCTTTGTTTATCTATACTTCTCCCACATGCTGCATCTAACGTAGTCTGCTGAAGCCTCGCGCCACTGTCTGTTTTGTTAAATGATTTGCTGGTATCAACTGTGTGTTTTGCATTTAGGTGATATTTTAGACTCAAAGTACTCCAGTGATAAGACAATTCAACTTTGCAGTGATTACAAATAACTTTGCTTCTGTCGACTGCGCAGTCTGAAAGAACTTTAAAATAAAACTGCCATGTAAAAGTGCCGTACCCTTCTCCATGTTTGTTGGTTTGTTTATCCGCCAATTTCTTTTCTTTTTCGGTTCCTGTACTTCCAGTTCCGGTACTTTTAGTGTTACCAAAAAAAAACCTGGGAGAAACAGACTTTTACAGTACTAAAAGAAATAATAAAAACTGCGTTGATACGAGATAAAAAAATTGTCGGCATTAATTGATTAATGAGTTAACGTGATAATAACGAGTTAAGCTGCCCATCCTTAATATAAATATATATATATATATATATATATATATATATAGTAAAGAGAGTTGATCCTAAAGAGAACTGATCCCTGCGGTTCTCCACAGCAACAACCCTGCAACATGAGAAAGCTTTATCATTAACATGAACAAACTGAAATCTGTCGGACAAATAAGATTAAAACCTAGTGCAGTTGCTTTAATTCCTACAAAATATTAGAGTATTTTTAAAAGAATAGCATGATCAACTGTATCAAATGTAGCACTGAGATCTAACAAAAGAAAGTATAGATACAAGCCAATATACATAAACAAAAAGATCAAATCAAACTAAAACTTTCAAGAAAACTTTGTGAGTTTACATTGACTAAAACTGCTTCAAAACTACGAAGTCTGATGCCCTTTGCTGGGGGACATCCATTCGCTGTAGAAGCTGGAGTTTGGGCTGCATTGCCGGCATTAAGTCAGACCTAATTCCGGTAACAAGGATGGTTATAAAGCAGTTTTAACAAATCTTAAATTTTTTTTCTCTGTCCACAGCACTCACCGTACTTAAGGGAGTTAGATGGAATGTTTACGGACCAGGTTCACTGAATTTTTAAGATCTTTACAAATGGATATGGATTGTTTCCTTAACTTCATCCTAAAGCTATGCAGATATGGCAAAATGATATTTCTTGTATCACAGTTTTCTAGTCTTTTTCAACAAGTCAAAGTGCTTTTATAATACTTGTTAGCATTCACCATTTCACACATACATTCATGCACTTGTTTAGGCACCTAACATGGATGCCAAGAGATGCTTAAACACATTCCTGTATTTGCACTCTAATGCAGTGCATCAGAGGCAACCTTGGCTTCAATGTTTTGTCAAAGAGTTAAATATGTGGACAGAAAAATCCAGGAATAGAACCATCCTACCTCCTGAACCACTGATGCCCCATTGTAATGTTAGCATCACAACTGAATCTATATATGAAGTTTTTTGGTCTTTTTTTTTAAATAATCACTAATATATGTTAACAGGATTTTCTAATTCATTTTGTTGAAACTGTACTTCCAGGATCTAAGTCAGATTTTTAAATAAGCAAGAAGATATAGCTTTGGACCAGTGTCCCGCTACAATATAGGCTCCTTTTATTGTTTTATACACATTATGACCAACATGGCTGTCCAAAAAGAAGGTTCAGATCTTTAGACAGCACAATAAGAGAGGCATAAAGCAGCATACAATGAGTCTCACCACTGCTGCTTATTGCTTTTATTCTATGATATGATCCACCTCTCCCCCCTGCAGTATGAGCATTGGCTGATTTAACATACAGAGCAGATGCTCAGTTAGCTATATTAAAAAGTAGACGTGTTTCAACAAAGAATGCATCTTGTTCCTCAGACCGTGTGATTTTGTCTTTTGGTTGGTTGATATTCAGCAAGAAAAATAATATGCTTTCAATAATTTATTTCAGGTTTATGGGGAATATGTTAAGACAGAGACTCAGTTTGATATATGATGCTTCAGTGTGATTAGGAAGCCTTTTATGGAAGAACCAGGGGTTTGACAGAAGCTGTACCTTTAGGTGATCTTGTACCTCTGGTAGGTCGGCAAAGAGGTGGCAGGATGAATACCACCACTGCTGCCGGGGCAACATATCACATTATTAACCACCTCAATGCATCATTCTGCAGCCCTGTGGCTTGGACAGCTGCCCAGAACAAAGAGACTGAAAGTCATTTGAATCAGGGCTGCAGAGCGCAACCAACATGAAATAAAAGCCTCAGAATTCCTCGGCAGTGAATACAAATCAGCAAGAGAAGGCCGTCAGAAGAGTTGGTTAGAAGAAAAGGCAGACATCCAGAGGAAACCTCAGCTGCTTTGGGGAAAAAAAAAAATACATCAGAACAACAGAGTTTGTGAGTTATGAGTCAGCACTGACTTGGATAACATAAAATCATAAGAGGTTTAGCAAATATTACCAAAAATAAAACTAAATCCAGATCTAAATAGGTCCTGGATAGCTTTCATAGCTTCTTGCTTCTTGTTCTTCGAGCCTCTTTCAGAACTGATGCCCAAAAGTTACTCAACTAACTGTAACGGAGTAAATTTAACTTGTTATTACCCACCTCTGATCATGGGCTAAAACATACATTGGTTATTTAATCAGAAAACAGAACTAATTAATACTAAGTCATTATAAACTGCACTGATTCAGGAAAAAAGCTACAAAGTTTAGAGAATTCAGCAGTTCAACAAAGAAAAAAGAAAACAACAACTGGCAAAATAGTTTATGAAATATGTGACACCAACAGAAGGTGCAAACAGATGGCAGGTATTTAGAATACACACAAAACCACTCGTCCTTTAAAAAGGACTGTCATCTGATGCTTTTTCTGATGAATCAACAGAAATTAATGATCCCACATTTCCCATGGAAAAGATGTCATTTTTCAAATCGGGTTGCCAAGAAAAATAATAAAAAAGACATTAGATTGATATGAATTTTTTCAAATTTAGGGAACCGCAAAAAATATTTAAAGCATGCTGAGCTGTTACATCTTCAAACCTTGGTGAGAAAATGAAGCACACAAGGAGAGGTATAACGCCTAAAAACTACTGAGGCTTTGTGGATGGATATGATGATAGAAAAAAGGAAGAGGCAAAGCTAATATGGATAACAGATACCAAAGACAAACATCTTAGGTCTGCAGGGAAAAGTTGCTTAAATCATTCTTATAGTTTATCTGTCCACTGCTACAAGTGTCTGTGCAATTCATCACTCAGGTCCTACAGGGGCATCCAGAATCCTAGAGAGAAATCATTCTCTCTGAATACATGGAATAATCAGCTGATGAATTGGTGTTAGTACATCATCTCACACTAAATATAATGGCAGGTGAAATGTGTCAAGCTACCACTAGTCTGCATTTAGGGAGATGTGGCCATGTTTCATATACCATGATTAATTAGTTGAAATCTTATAGGGGAATGCCATTTTTTTACATTGGGCCCTTGATTTTACATTATTGCATCATGTTCTACTCTCCCATATGAGTTTTATGTCATTTGGAGCCGTTCTGAAGATATTCCATTAGGTTATATCCAGGTAACGTCTTCCTATGGGCAACGACTTGAAGGCACAAACTAAACTATGCATAATTTACCATTTATGGTACGCAAGCATTCGTAACATGTAGGCGAATCACTGTCCCCCAGACATCTGCGGTTATATTTTTTCTATTTATATATAATTTTTTTTAAAGCGGAGTGTGTATGACGTCATCCACGCACCGGACTGGAGTTGTGACAAGCGGCTACGCTCTACCCTTTCTATTCATTCGGCTAGCTAATCTGAATCGTTCAATTCCATTTGGAGAGCGAGATCATCTGTGGTAGCAGCGCTAGACATCTTCCAGGCATGTGAGTAAAACGAGCAGCAGTTCAGGGTAAAGGATGAATGAACGGTAGCTGGAGCGCGTGAATGACGTCATACACACTCCGCTTTGTTTTTAAAAGATATAAATATAAAAAATATAACCACGGATGTCTGGGGGACAGTGATTCGCCTACATGTTATGAATGCCTGCGTACCATAATGAATAAATCATGAACAGTTTAGTTTGTGCCTTCAAGTTGTTTGCCCATAGCAAGACAGGGGCCTTCCACAGCTTTGAATGTGAGTTTATTGCGACTGACACTTGACAGTTAAAGCGTAGTGGTTAGTGGTCAGTTAGGGATTCAGTCACACTGCTGCTCTGTCAGCTACTGTAGAGGGCTAATGCTAAATTGGCCCCTGAACAACACCCCTACACACTAACCCTCCAATTATCAGTTTTTTAGCCCTAACCCCTAATGGCCGGCATCACTAGACTAAAACTAGAGTCTCAGACCTTTCCAAGGAGGGTTTGACAACTGCAGGGAGGATATTTTATATAGAGAGGGATGAAGAGGTGGATGGGTTATGGTGTTTGAGGAGCCTGTGAAGACAAGGATGTAGTAAAGTTAAAAACAAGCAGCAGAATCCGGATAAAATAAGATTTAGGTGCAAGGGAGGATACCACCTGGCATCCACTAGGGGGAGCTGTATTGAGTTACAGTGAAGAAGGCAGTGGATTTTTAAAATCAAAATTGAATATCAGGAAAATAAGCCGTTTGAATCTAGCCCTGGAAGGACTGTTTCTTCATCCTACCTCCAGCGGAGACGCCCGCCAGCCATGGCAGCTCCTCCGCTCTTCTCCTGAACTAGCACCGGCAAAGCCCCGCCTTTCCCATTTTCTGGTGCGAGGTTTTCCTGGCGGGCTCCTCCGATCTCACGCTGTTGTCAGAGTGCCACATTCTGTGTGATGAGTGTGTTTCCTTTTTCCCCTTGGGGTACTCCACATGGTCCAAGTTTGATAAACCGGATTGCTTTTTGTTGAGGAAGCAAGTGGATGTTTAACCAGTTTGCTTTAACCCTTTACAGGGCAATAAGTCAAATACTTTGAAAATAAATATTTCTAGCCAAGAGTGTTATTGGAATCCAGGACAAGACCTTACTACCTTTGTAACACTAAAAAAATATGGATATTTTGAAGGTAAAAAATATAATTATTAACTAGGCTTATTAACTTTTGAACTTTACTTTTTAACTTTTCAATTAGTTTTTTACCTTTTTTTCTTGTTAACATTTTCTTCAACTTAATTTCCAGTGGGTAATATATTATTAAAGCTTTCATCTAATCGGTCAAATGCCAAAATAAGATGCGCAGCCATGTAGCAGTATCTTTCCTGAATGGCTGGATATAAACTTGTGCATCTAGACCTCACTGAGGGACGGGGGGACTCCAGTTGTCAGGGGTATGCAGGCGATCAAAAATGATAACTTGCGCTATAAAGGGTTAATGTGAAGTATCTTGAGAAAAGTTTGTGTTCTACTTTTTATCTTGACCTATGCTGGGTAGCGTAGATAGCACATAGTTGTACTTAATGTGAGCACAATCCCTTAAAAGTGAATAAAGCTAACATTATTCATTAAGTTTGATAAGAGTGCTTCTCACTGTTTTTCTCACAGCAGTACTTAGGAAACAAAGTGCACTTTCCCATTGGTTTTACACATCTGGTAACACAATAAGGGGTGAGTAAGTTAATTCTTTAAGGCTAAGTACCCCATGAGCTCTAAAGAATAATGGCCTTTTCAACACACGCTAATGGGTTCCACTTTTAGGTGCATTACAGTGAAAAGGCAGCAGATTTTTGCATAATTTTAACCACAATTCTTTTCTCTACATTTACTTAATGAATTGCTGTTTACCAAGTTTCATCACTGAAGGTTTTGTATTTTAAGTCTCTCTTGACAGCAGCCACATTCTCAGCTTATTACGAGTCCCAAAGGAGTAGTAGGAAAGAAAAGAACAGCTGTTTGTTTCGAAAGACTGAGACTGAAACAGCTGTTTGTTGACCGAATGAAAATGACAGGAAATTTTGACCAGCCCATTCAAAGAAAGAGGGCTTTTAAGTTAATGTTACTGTGGACACACAGAAAAAAACCCCAAAAAGAAAACAGCTCAATTCAAAAACTTTAAATGACTGAGCTAAACGAGCTTTCAAGAGCGCCCATTTATCACAGACTTAATTAGCAACATTATGTCTGCTTTCGCCTCTCACTGAACTATTTATTTAGAATGATTCAATCCAGTAAAATTAACTCTTCTTGCACATAAACACTGAAGATAAATGACCACTAAACAAGAGCTTACAACTTACAAAACCAAGTTTATTTCTTACAACATTAAGGAATAAATAAATATAAATAAAACTGCTTTATGTTCCATTAAACAGGTGTAAAACAATAAAAAGAATATAAATAGATTTGATAGCAGTCATTACATCTAATTGATATACTCTACAAGACAAATAGCAATAAAAAAAGATGCAATCACTCACCCAAATGAGAATTGATCCCGACAAGTAATCTGCAATTTTCTACTTGTGTTTATGGTCACAACCAATAAAAGTCTGTTTGAAACCCTATAAACAAGAAACCACAATATAATCAGCTGGAGAAATGAACCAAAGTTAATAATTTATGTCAAGCTTACACTTTTTAAAAACATAATCTTTTTATTAAACAAAATAAATGAAGTTGTAAAACACAAATCTGCAAACAAATAAGCAGGTCAGATTAGCTGAACTCCGATACACATATTGAATTGCTAGAATTGTTCTCCACTCAGTGATTTTATCTCACGTTGAATACTGCATCACAAGTTGGTCTCTCACCACAGTTAACAATTTAAAATTAATTGAATCACTGTACAAAAAATCTCTAAAAGTGTTTGACCAAAAACCCGATTCTTTCCATGTATGTAATATTTGAAACAAGTACAATGTTTTAAATTTGGAAAATTTAATAAATTTAAAGTATGTATGCTTCATTTATAAAGCGCTACATGGACTAGCCCCTCCTCCTGCGTCTACTCTGTTCAAACCCAAGAGTTCAAGTGGCCTGAGAAGCAGGGCCTCCTCCAGAGGGGACTGTGAGGTCCCTCACAGAAGAACAACTTTTGGTCAGAACACTCTCTCTGTGAGAGCCTCTAACATCTGGAACAGTCTTCCTCTGCACATACGGGAGAGCCCTACACTGATCAGCTTTAGAGCTCAACTCAAACTACTTAACATTTCCTTGTGATGCTTGTATTGTATGTTATATGTTCTTTCTTATGTATTCGCCTGCCTAGGGACTACGGATGAAAACTAGCTTTGTAGCTATAATCCGGCATATTTACATTTGTTTTTATACTGATGTTCATTAATGTGCATTGTCCCTATTCAAACAAATAAATAATAAAAAAAAATAAAAAAATTATTGTTCAGTGCTAGGGTATCATTAC
>NW_015150804.1:381138-390897 GCF_000732505.1 Cyprinodon variegatus
ATGGTTCCCTTTTGAAGGGGGCCTTCTTGATGTCAGAATGCTCTCAAAACATCTGTCCGTTGGACGATATCAGTGATAATGTAAATTATGACCATACTATTTAAATGTCACATCTGAAATCTGAATCCGTTTGCTATTCTTAGTGAGATGGATTTTAATGCAGCCAATGGGATCTCTGGGTTGTGCATATCTTTTTTTAATGAGTGGCTATTTGAGATATAGCTGCTTTTCTATAATCTTGAACTAGTTTGTTTCTTTTTTGTGGGATTTAAAAGGTTTTGTCTTTTGGTTTTATATCCATTTAGGCAGAAAAAGTTTTGTGCCATTCATAAATATTTTAAAAGGACCAGTTTAGCATTCAAAGCAACCATATCTTCTTTTGGTTCGGGAATTATCATCAAAAGAACTACAGCAAACAGAAGCAGAACCAAGGCTGAAGCAACAAAGCAACCTTGTGGGACCTAACAAGTAAGACAATGTGTTTAGGATGTGAAAGTGAATATTTCAACTATTAATATGAAAGTTCTATTTATTTAAATGTAAAAAATGTAATTTCAAAACAAATCATACCAATATCAAAGACAGAAGATCATTAAAGATTATTTCTTTCAGTATTTAAGAGAGTAAAGATGTTCCACAGGACTGATGAGTAAATGTTTGTTGTTTTGAATATTTAAAGTACATTCACTCAGTAGTAAATCATTCCTCTGACTTCTTGGTATTTTGAAGCTTTCTGCAGGGGCTCCAGTGCAACAGTGAGGCCTAAACTTGAAACCTGAAACATGTTTCAGTATAAATAATAAAGCTTGTTTACCAGAAGCATTTTCTTTTTTTTTTGTACTGATTTCATCTTGTTTTCCTCTTTGTGGTTTAGCTCTGATGTTTCTTAACATCATAGAAAAAAAAGATCCTAAAATTATAGGAGCCTTTATTTTTCCACCCACCAGCAGACTTTTCCAGGCTCTTGCTTTGTTTTCCAAACAGAAAAACCGTATCACTGCTAATTGAATGTGACCCACTGACAGCTGTCTGAAATAATGAAGCCTCTTTTCTTTGCATTTTCTCCCCCAGGATGGCCTCTCTCCCACATGCACTTCAGTCCACATCAAAGTGCCTTATCAGTGTGTGGAATCTGGAGCTGAAGGAATTATTGATCACACTGATAGCCTCAGTATTTACCGCTCTGCACTCAGATGATATTAATGGAGCAAAAAGCCATGCTTTCAGTCAGAAAACAAAGGGGGTTCTTTTGCCTCTCTATATTTTTTTTTTGTTTAAAGTGATTCAACATGAAACAAGATTAATTAAATGATTTTATTGCAAAAAGGAAATAACTTTCTGATCATTTAGCTTGCATATTGACAGTCTGTACATCCTTTTGTAAATCTCATAATATTGTAATGTAAAATTAAATGAGAAAAACAAAGAGATTAATATATGCATGTATGAATGTATGTGCGTATGATGGACGGATGGAGAGAAACAAAAAAAAAACAACGTGTGGAGGAGTAACAGTAGAGGCACTCTATCTAGCAATATACTTTTATTTTTTTTGACAACTCATTTCTAAATCAACTTTTTATGTCAGACTGTCTCGTTTATATTACCCAGACATCATTCTGACAATTTACTGCACATTTTTTAATATCCTCCTTTTGATAAAATCAGGATTTCTTTATTATCAAAGCTGATGAGAAGATAGTAAAAGTGTTAAAATGGGAAGGAAAAAAAGTAGTCTGCCATGTCTGTTTAGTCTGGTATAAAGCCTTGACAGTATTTTTGAGTCAGTTACTCACATTACATAAAAGCAGTTTAGAAAAAAATATATTTTGAAGAGAAAAAGAAAATGCATAAAAATTCAACAAAGACGAGTGCCCCTCATCTTTCTAGTGAGAAATAAGGAACTGGTATTGATTTTTTGTCATTGGGTAACAAGAAATAAATGCTGATTTTATTATAAAATAGAGTGTTTGGTTTGGATATTTATTGATGGTCCCCATAAGAATGTTAGTGGGAGGAAGGTGTCACGATCATGGCTCTGAGGACTAGCCTAATTGCTCATTTCATTCACCTGCTGAACTCTGCTTGGTTTCCAATTACTACTCATCTAATCCTCCTGCTTCTATACAAACAGCTCAGTTCCAGCCATTGGGCCAGATGATTGAGGTTGATACTGATACTTGTTCTCGGGGGGCGAGAGAGTGAAGAGAGGGTTTTTTATAGTTTCGTAGTGTTTCTGATTTCCAGAGATGGGAAGTAACGAAGTACAAATACTTTGTTACTGTACTCAAGTTTCTGATATTTTTACTTTACTTTACTACTTATTTTTATGGCGACTTTTTACTTCTACTCCGTACATTTAAAAAAATTGTCTCGTTACTTTAGTTTTGAATCATTTCAATGGAGTTACCGTTATTATTTTTCACGTCATCAATACCAAATTCAATCTAATTGGATGGGAATCTACGTTGCATTTGACGCACCACTACAAGATGAATCGACAGATTCGGCGGTATTCATTGGCGGCAAATCGTTGCAGCTTGGTGGCGGTGGCGTTAGCATAGTAGCATGGACGACGAGATGATTGGAAATGAACACAACGGAGATCTAGTCCTATTGGCAGACATCCATTTAAAATGTAGGCAACGGCATGAAAAAAGTGGTTTCTACTTTTACTTTTATACTTTAAGTAAATTTACAAGCCTGTACTTTGTTACTTTTACTTGAGTAAAGAAGTTTAATCAGTACTTCCACTTTTACCAGAGTATTTTTTAACACAAGTATCTGTACTTTTACTCAAGTACGAAAAGTGAGTACTTTTGCCATCTCTGCT
The DNA here is from genome assembly GCF_000732505.1 of Cyprinodon variegatus. Classification (NCBI taxonomy): domain Eukaryota; kingdom Metazoa; phylum Chordata; class Actinopteri; order Cyprinodontiformes; family Cyprinodontidae; genus Cyprinodon; species Cyprinodon variegatus. The sequence goes on from NW_015150804.1 coordinate 383,972, forward strand.
GATTCCCTGATCATGATCTGTCTCTCATCCTCTGAGCATATCTGTTCCTGTCTTGGCTCAGTGGAAAGAGCTGTTTTTCAGCATTTCATAGTGTTCATGATATCCTGACCTGTTCTGCCTCCTAACCACTGAGTCTGCCTGTTCTCATCTGAACGTTACGCCTGAGCTCTCTATGGACTCCTGGAACCCTGAACCAGCCTTTTCCCGTCCTCATCAGTATCCCTGATCGAGCTCCGGACTGCTTGACCTCTGAGTCTTCCTGTTCTGATCTGTTTCCCTGATCTGGCTCGGACTCCTGCTTGTCCTCTGGGACTGCAGCATCGGAGACACTCTGGGCGTCACCGGCCGCATTTAGTTGGCAGCCTTCCAGCTGGATCCTACAGCGTTCTATGGAGTTAGACTGAACTGTTAAACCAGGTAAGTGACTCACATGGATAATAATCCTCCGTAGGATTATAAAGGTCACTTACATGTGTTTTTCTCCAACCAGAGTTTCCAGTGATGGGTGGTGCCCGGCTGCAGCCACTGGGGATCCACAGCCAGCTTCTGTTATCGGTGTTTTAATAAAACACTTGGAATTATCCCACTGTCTGTCTCACCTTGAATACTGGGTCCTTCTGTCCTGTACTCTGACAGAAGGAGCAGCTACATAGATATTTTGTGGAGTGGTGGCCTAGTGGTTAGGGCACTGCACTTGAAATCCTGAGGTTTTGAGAGCCCCACACCAACGGACCGCAACTCTGGGTCCCTGAGCAAAGACCCTTAACCCGACACTGCCCCCCCCGTACCGCACAATGGCAGCCCAGTGCCCCCCAAAGGGGATGGGTTAAATGCATAGAGTTCAATTCATTGCTCTGTACTTGTGACAGTGTAATGACAGTAAAACACTGGACAAAAAAAGGAAAAATAAAATAGAAACTTTAAGCCAGATCTTTATTCAAAGGTGGACCAGATGTCCCTATTTGTGCGGGACATTGCCGCATTTTTCACTTCTGTTCTGCTGTCCCACAAATGGAAACACTATCAATAATTTCACTTGGTTAAAAAAAAGTTATTTGCAGGCGATTTCATCGATACAAAGAAAGCAGGGCTGCTGTCATTTTCACAGGGCTCTGACATTTCCCCATGTCATTTTATAATGGAATCTAAGTTTATAGAAAAAACACAGCTACAACAGACTGTGGATCAGTTTTTAATTGTTTGAGGCTAGTGAAAAACGATTCTCAGAAATTTCTTCGACGCTATTTTTCTATTTAATATGATGAAGTCCAATTGAGGTAACACTGTAAAAGTGAATCACAACAGAAACGCACAGCTGGAAGAGCCGCTTAGGTCCCACATTGTCCTTTAAAAGCATCCTTGTTCCTCTTTTGTTTTTTTGTTTTTTTTTCTATCTGGTCAACCTAAAAGTTCATGGCTGCTGGCCTCCTCCAGAGGAGAAACCTTCCTCTCTTCCCTCCACTTCCTTTTTCTCTGATAAACGCGATAAAGAGAGATCCTCCACCTCCAGCGACTGCTTTACCGGCAAAACTATCATCGCTGGGATTGCTCTGCTTACCATGTTTTTACTGCTGTAGGTGCCAGGGTACCACTGTGAATAACAGCACATTTCATGCACAGCCCCCACCGACTCCCTGCAAGTTCCTTGGTTCTCTGGGCTATGCCTCCTGATCAGATTTCAAATATGAAATGGAGCTTAAAGCTGTGGAAGGACACGAGATCTACTTTGATTATAAACTTAGGACATTTTGATTTGGACACATTTGCCCACTTTTTGCAACCATACTCTAAATTTTCAATTTGTGCAGACATTTCCTTTGCCCCACTCACTTTTGTTATGAACCTGGATTTTTACTTAGATTCAGATCTGGGTTCTTCTTTCCAGAACATTAATCTTCTTCTGCTAAAGCCACTCTCCTGCTGATGTTGATTTATACGTTTGGTTTCTCTCTAATGCAAAACAATGAAGCTCTTTTTTCCTTTTAGAACAGAGAGAGAGGATAATGTTGTGGGATTTTAGATGTGTACCCAAGGAGACTATTATCATTTTAAGAGCCTTTTAAACAAACTATTGCTTCAAGAGTTTCCAGACTTATGCAACAAGAAAATTTGGGCTTTTTAGATTTTATTAGGAACTCAGTATAAAAAAAAAAAACAGAGATAACTTTAAAAGTTTCCAAACTTTTGAGAACCTCTGAATGCCTCCATCCATCCATCCATCCATCCATCCATCCATCCATCCATCCATCCATCCATCCATCCATCCATCCATCCATCCATCCATCCATCCATCCATCCATCCATCCATCCATCCATCCATCAAATTTTCTCTTTTTATCTCCACAAAGGAACATCATTTCACAATGGGGAGAGGTGTTCTATGTGTCTCTTAATCAGCAAATTGAATAAATTAATGACGAATAAAAGGTGAACTTCATTTTGTTAAGAATCTATTACTATTTCTTTAATCCTCAGCATCGCCCTTTGATTTCTTAAAACAGGAGTTGAAATGTTGACCTTCTTCAAAGGGTAACTTTCTCCCCTTTGGAACCAAAAAAAGCACCTACTTAAATACAAGAGTAGACTTGTTTAGAAATTTTGCATAGATTATTTTTGGTTTCCAGAGGATAATTTCTTCACTTTTTGACCTTTTTTTCATGAGCCTGAACCACAGTTCTGTTCTTAATGGACACAAATTATCGTGAAAAAAAAACTTAAAAATTGCACTTAAATTTGCATAATAATGTTCCCCAGTGGTTAGACCCTTCCCATTGTTAGCCCTTGATTTAATTTCCTTCTTTTCTTACTCAGACTAATGAATCTTTTTCTATTTGTGCAGCTATGGAAGTCCAAGTTAAATGCCCTTCCACTCAAGCATCCCTACCTTTTTCTGTGGATGCACTAAAAAATGTAGCTAGGTAAACTATTTCATGATACTATTTCAGGATATTAAGATGTCCCCTTTTAAGTTGTGTCCAGATTCCACAAACCAAACATATTTTTTTATTTCTTTGCTAATTTTAAGCAAAGCACTGCTTCCATGTGTTTGATTATTGTAGTCTGGGCATCCTTTGTTTATAAGTGAAGGTTTGGAGGCTCTTGAAATCTCTCACAAATTTGAACACATGTGTACATAGTTATTCACAATAGTGTCTGGCATGGAAATACAATAAATAATAATAGATGTAATTCCTTTCAAATAGAATGTAAAGGAATTACGGGAGCAACGAACAACATCTTGCTGGGTTGATCTCTAAAATGTATAGCTCTATTTAATTGGTTAAACTTATTTTATTATCATTTATATATATTTTATTCCTAAAAGTAAAGAAAATATGTATGCATATATATCATAGACAGGTTTCAGATATTACAGGCCAACAATGGAACCAAACGACCTGCTCGTCGGTTTCAATGTGCATGTTTCCAAGCAATACAAGGCCTTGTCTATACAAAGACTCAAACTCACTGCGGATCCAGACATTTGAATTGAGAAAGCTTCCTGGAAGGGAAGCGAAACGTCTTCAAACCTTGGAAACAAAGTCCAGTGGATTGTTTTTAACTTTTACGGAATGACTATGACCTGGATGACTGAGAATCTTCAATGGCATATATTTACAATACATTAAGTTTGATTTTTGAAACACATATGTAAAAAATAGCAAGTTTTAATTTTGTTTTTATATTTGTATCACTTCATATATGCAATTTGCAAGCTTTTCAGATGATAAACTAAAACACATTTAGCCCATCAAACTGACATTTTTAGTGGTTAAGACACTGAATAACTGTGTAGGCAGACCCACTGAGTGACCCTAAATATTAAAGGTACATGTACAGGAATTTATTGACATAAATTGGTCTATATAATCACCTATGAACTGAAAGTCTCAATCTTACTGGTTGCTTTGCCTTAGAAATTGCTATTTATACTTAAATAGAAGTGAGTTTGCATTTGTGGATGCAGACATCGTTTGCACTATGGCAGCGCTAATTACTGTAGAGATCGCCATTACGCTTGAATGGGACTATGGCAACTTAGGCCTATACACAATCCTACAAAGACAAATAAACACTATTTATAAAATTGTCAAAATTAGAGTTACGCAGGCCACAACCACAGTGGGACAAATCACCTTGACAACAGAGGAAAGGAGAGGCAGTGTTCCTGAGCCTAGAACAGGAGCAACAGGGAATCAATGTGAGAACAGCGGCTGAGACACCTCCAGAACCGGGACGAGCTGACAACGTCAGTTCTTTCTTTTCTTCTTCTTTCAAGAAGTTTAATGGTGTTTGACAAATAACTTGAAAGTGCATTACTGCCACCTACTAGTATAGATTGTGGAACAAAATGACAATATACTAACAAATAAATGTATCTACTTTACTTTATATTCATGATATAACAAGCCAGTATCCTCTATCTTTATCTAATATAATTAGTATTTATTATTTATAATATCTTACATTTTTATGTTCCAGATGCTCCTGGTCTTCCCTCCATCTCCAACAGTGTAACAATGTTTTCCCAACTAACTTCTTTGAATCTCTCGTTCTTTCAATAAATGCCTTTTAAGCAATCACTGTCTGTCTCGCCTTGAATATTAGGGCCTAAGTTCTGAGCTCATTACAATATTGTTGCAAGCAAAGAAACCAAAAATGGAGCATTAAAACCTTCTAAAGGTTTTTGAGAGTAACTTTGCTGTTTTCCTAAATGTTATTTTTTCAAAGAATTTCTTTCCCAGAGATTGAGTTTTTTAGATTTTTTTTTTCTAGAGCAATTTGAACAGATAGTAAGAAAGTAAAATCAGAAAAAAAGAAAGCAAATTGAAATAAAAATCTTACTTTCAAAAACCTTTTCTTTTATTAACCAATCCACTTTTTTCATATAGCACATTTAACAACAAAATTTTTTACCAATGTACTGTATAGGGGTGTAAATAATAATCGTTTTGTATCGATGCATCGATCCAAAAGCCGACGATCCAATGCATTGACACGTCCGCAAGATAATCGATTCATGTTTTTTTTTTTTCCTCCGGTCTATTTTTATCCATTTGCTCCTGGACGTAATTCTCCCTCCCGTGCTGCGGTGGCGCTAAACCTATTTTGCCCTCCTACCTCGCTTCCTGGTTATACTCTTACAGCAGTGTGTTGCAGTGAGCTTGATGCAGACATTTTTGATTTATGCTCAGTATTGTAGCGTGGTCTGTGCTACACGCTGTGGGTCTAGATACGGCCGAGACGGCGAGGAAGTGGGGGCGAGTTTAGTGCGACGACGGAGGGACATGAGGGCCAAAAAGAGCGGAGATCCAGGTGGAAAAAGGGTCCCAGCGTTCTCGCGCACCTCGCTCTTCTAGCGGGTCAAACTTCACGAGTTGTTTTCCGCAATTTCGGTTATAAAAACAAAACAAGCTGGCCTCCTGTCTGCGGTCAGCTACAATCTGGGAGAGGAGCAGTGGAGCGTCTCTCAAGGGGGGCGGGGACGTCGACACTCTGGAGCCGAGGTATTGCATTGAACTCATTGCACTGATTATGTACAGTATTTTTGCTGTATTTTTTGATGCAACTTTTCTACTTCTGTTATTTGCTGTTGTTTCTAAAAAAAAAAAATGCATGACGATATTACAGCTTTCATTGATTTATTTCAAACTTGAAACTTTGTTTAGCCTGTAAGGTGTAAAAAAAAAGAATAATAATAAAAATAAAAATTAACAGATTAATCGAATAGAATAGAATCGAATTGTGATGTATTCTTGAGTATCGAAAATAATCGAATCGTTGGGTCAAGAAATCGATACTGAATCGAATCGCCATGATGGATGTGATTTACACCCCTAGTACTGTACATAAAAACAGAAAAGAGGTAAGATGCTACTGACTTTGTCCCTTCAGGAATAGTTTAACAAATGTCAAAGCATAGATAAAAACTGGGGCAAGTTTGTCAGTTTGAACTAACAAATATTATTATGTGGAATTACTATCAACAAAACCCTGGAGAATAGGAACACTGGTTAGATGAGAACGATTCTGTGGATTTAATAGAAACACTGCATTGTATATTCTTGATTTCTGATTAGACCAGTTGTAAAATGACTTTCTATTTCACATTATCAAAGGGCAAACCCCCTAAAAATCCAGATAAGAGCAAGAAAATTTCCTTGAATATCCATATTACTTCCTTCTGCTTTCCACAGAGATTATTTCCCTCTACCGAAGTTCCACAGCAGAAAGCAGGGAGGCATGCGGGTTCCCTAAAGCACATGTCTGCAAACATGGCAGTCGACTTAAAAAGTAATTTATTCAGCTGACGGTAGCTGAGGAAGATTGATGTTCATATTTCATCCATCAATGGTTTTCATAATTCACTAGCCTGGTGGATGGTTGCTGGTCAGAGCTTGTCAAGCAAGCCACGGCAAGTACATTCCCAATTCAGGCGGCTTACTGATAATCAAATCTAGCTTGTGAGAAGAGCGAGTCTGAGTACAGCAGAGGGAAAATGCACAAATGCCAACTATGCAGTCGCTGTTTGACAGACAGGATGAGAGATCTACATTGGCAAAACTTTAATGCAGGACTGTCATCCAAGCAACAATGACAAAATTGGTCAGATGATTTACTAATGAAGACGTGAAAGCTTTTCATTCTTTTATGCTTTTTTTCAACTATACACTATATTAATTACCGGTCTAATACTGTAACCCAAAGGTCCTTAGAAGTTTTAATTTAAGTGTACTACTGGAAAGAATTCAAAACCTATACTTTAGTTAGTGCAACGTAACAACAAATGTGTAAAAAATCAGAAGATTCCACAATTTCATTATTTTTAGATACAAGCCGTCAAGGGAGTGCATTACATACACTGGGTAAATGTAGGTTAGGGGTCGGCAACCCGGAGCTAACCGGAGCTGCATGCAGCTCTTTGG
>NW_015150804.1:390955-399450 GCF_000732505.1 Cyprinodon variegatus
CCATAGAGATCAGTGGTCATAGCCTGCAACACATGTTTCGCGGTGCTAAGCAGACAAAGCGGCGGGTGTGTCTCAGGCCATTGATCCCAAAGGGAAAAAAAGGAAGATAGCTGATGAGAACAGATGATTCAAAGAAAAATGGATAGAATCATTTGCTTTTACTATCAATGTGGAAGGATCCCTGCATTATTGCTTTGTAATGGCAGGTTGTCAAAAAATAAAAAGAGTGATTTGGAAAGGCAATTTCAGGGAAGGCAGGCTAAATATGCAGCCGATCACAAAGTTTGGAAAGAGAGAAAAAGTGTGATTGTAGAACTTCTGGATAAATTAGAGGAACGCAAAGATAGATTTAAGAAGTCGATTGCATCTTCAAACTCCACTACTGCTGCTAGTTTTGTTGCAAGCAAGTAAAACCATTCACAGATCCAACAGGAAGCGCTCTAATGCAGGGATGTGAACTTTCTTCTTTCTTTCTTTTTTTTTCCAAACCCTCAAAATAAAAATAACACCAAGGTGACGGAGGATGTGAGATTTCAGGGTTAGAGAACTCTGCTCAGATGGATGTCAGTTCCTGCTTGGTTCCCCATGACTCAATCAGCTTCTCTCAACAGAAACACCTCCACCATAGAAATATTTTATTTTATCGTGTTTCTATAATTTCATCAATGCAACAAAATCTAAACCGCGCAGTAAAGGGCGGTGAAGCAGCGTACTGTGAATTCCACACAGTGAAAGCATTCATTGCTCCTTCCTTACCTCAAGAGTCTGTGTTGCCACACGAGGCCTATATAAGACTTTTACATTTTTGCGGCACCAGACAGATTTGTCTTTTGTTTCTTTTGGTCCAATATGGCTCATGAACACTTTGGTTTGCCGACCCCTGGTTTAGGTATGGAGATGTTACTGGGTCAAATTTCAGAAAACAAAGGAATAGGAAGTTCATGAGCCAGTCAGTTAAAGTTGAATATAAGAACGTATTTTTTATATATTCTAATCAATTCTAGAGGAGTGGCAGCCTAGTGGTTAGGGCATAGAGCTTGGAATCATGAGGTTCTTAAATCACTCCCACAGACTGCCACTCTGGATCTCTGAGCAAGATCCTTAACCCCTGGGTGCCCCACGATGGCAGCCCACCGCTCCCCAAGGGGATGGGTTAAATGAAGAGGTAAATTTCTCCAATTCAATAAATCAGTAAAGTTACATTTTTATTATTTGGTAAAAAGTTCGTAGAGCCACCAGGTAAATAGACTAGCCCTAACAGTAAGACAATTCTGCCTTTTCAGTATTCAATCAGGGCAATACAACGGAAGTTTATCTTTATAGCACATTTCAGTAAATAGACAGTTTGAGTTTAGCTAGACAGAAAAAGTGCTGTACATTAGAGTCCTGCACGGGTCAAGTTTTACCAACCCGCACCCACCCGAACCCGTTAGGATGACTACCGAACCCGACCCGTCACCCGCGGATATCTTCAATTCAAATCCAAACCCAACCCGACCCGTTGATATTTAACCTGCAACCCGACCCGTTAACACATCAAGTAATAGGCTATAGTGCGCTGCAGAACAGCACTATTAACACTGCAGCAGACGTGTATGCACTGACTGTGGCCTTTTTGGAGGGAAGCCCACACTGCCGGCAGGGCTTTAAGCTACCACAAGGGTGACCCCAGTGCCTGATTAAAATAACATTTCTGATGTCCATAACAACACACATGCATAAAAAAAAAATCACCAACTACCCGTCTGCACTAAAAAAATATCCGCCCGACCCCCAACCCGTTTATTTTTATTTATGTATTTTTCACCCGCAAAAGAGCATTTTAGCGGGTGACCCGTCGGGGACCCGCGGGTCACCCGACCCGTTGCAGGACTCTACTGTACATCAAAGGTAAACACACGTTTAAATAAGAATACAAAAATGATTGCTATTAAAATGAAAGAAGTTGGACTTCAAACTAATAATGTTAGATAGTACTGTAAGGCAAGGCAAGGCAAGGCAAATTTATTTGTATAGCACAATTCTGTACAAAGACGATGCAAAGTGCTTTACATGATTAAAATATAGGAAAATAAAACAGAATCAAAGCAAGTAGGAAAAAAAATAAAAAAATAAAATAAAAAATGCAGAAACAAAAAAAGAATATTAAAAACAAAAAAGAATATTAAAAACTGTATAGTCAAACACCACTAAATCTCTAAAGCAGCTGAGAGTTTCAGCACTTTTAAAATTTTCTTGGAGTTTGTTTCAGATTAGTGGAGCTAAAAGGTGCTCATCCATGTTTGGTTCTGAGTAGATTTGATCATGACAACCTGAGAGGTTTGTTCAGTTGGTCCTCTGACAAGTCTGTAATGTATTTTGGAGCTAAGCTCCAGAGGAGACAAGATCCTGAACCATATCTACTCCAAACTGGCTGGATCTTACAAGGCAACAGCCCTCCCACACATCGGAAAATCCAAACATCTGTTGCTGCTTCTCACACCTCCTTACTCACCACTCATCCAGCATGTTAAACCTGCCTAACCGAAAAAAAAAAAAAAGCTGTCATATGTGGACGCACTGTATATACTGTATATATCCCATGCACCCTTTTCTACATTTGGCACCTTCTTTTTCTCCTTTGACTATTTCAGCTGTAACAACTAAATTTCTCCACTGTGAGATCAGTAAAGTCAGTTAATCAATTAATCAATCAATCAATCAATCAATCAATGTCATATGCAACTGGTCGCTCAACTTCCTGACAAGCCAGCCCCAACATGTCCTTTCTGGACAACCACTTATCATCCACCATCACCATAAATACTGGAGTACGAAAAGGCTTTCCACACTTTTTCATTGGTCTGAACATTATTACTTCAGTTTTGTCAAGGAATACATTAGGGTGATAGCTTCAAGGTTAGTTTGTTCTTTTCTAATCAGAACCACAGAAAAGCCTCCATTAAAGCTTTAGGAGTCCCCGTTTTTTGTCGATTTAGTTCATTCTGCAAAGATGAACCAAGAGTAGTTTTTTTTCACTTAAAATAAATCTATCCTCCAAATCTAACTGGCATCAAACTTTGAGGAGCAAAGTCTCATGCGGGCCATTCTAGTCTCAGTCGTGAGCACTAAACATCTTCTACCTACAATGTCGAGTGAGACACATCCTGTGCCAAAAAACACAGTACTTTCCTTCCCGGTTCCTGAATTCAACACTTTCCTTTTAATGCTACGTACATCTTTAACTTCTGTCTATGAGCTCCATAAAACGGAAACTCTAGAGAAAGGTGGGGCTTCATGATTCCAATCTGTTGTTGAAATAGGAAAGCAAACTTTACTTTCACCTTAGCTGATGACAGAGACCTGATGACATGCAACAGTGACAACCACTGCCCATCACCCCTCTACCACCCCTAGAGCTGCATGTATAAACTTTCTAAAAGCTCACCAAGCGGATGCTGAATCACAATGGAACTGATTGGTACATAGCAAAACATGTAAATTATTTAATTCCATCAGGTTCAATATTCATGCATTGAATTATATGTTTTACTAATTTCTCTCCCGGGACTCCATTCCCCATAACTGTCCCTCAGAGTTAAGCTATCTCTGGTCTGGATTCATTCTTGTTCCAGATGATTAATTAATGCAAATCATAAGGTGATTATAATTCAGGAAACACTGATTTGTTTGCATTTGTTGCTGTACCCTTATTGGCATTCCAACCGCTGTCTTCAAGCTAAATAAATATATTAAAAAACAATCAAAATGCAAGACGGTTCAAGCTTGTCAGTTAATATTTAATGAGCAATGTGCTGCTTGCGAGGAGGAAAATGGGATTACTGATGGAATTGTTCTCGGACGCTTTTTAATTTCATAAAGGGCAAAGGAAGCAGAGAAGTGATGGCTCTCCTTAACTCAACCTGGATTTCGTAAATGAGAAAACTTTGCAGGAAGAAGTTTTAGTTTTCAACATGTCTAACGCAGTCAGAGGTCACCATTCAGACCAGAGCTGTCATTGTGTTGGCAGAGTCACAACAGTAGCAGTTGGAGCCTCAGCTTCACACGCTCGCCAGCAGCTTGTTTGTTACAACCAGCAGGTTTCCAGCTTCCTGCAGATTCTCGCACAGAGAACAACCTTGATGGGATACTGCTTGACGTTACAGGACTAATTGCTTCCAGAATCGTCTGCCCAGACGCTTGTTTCGATTTGTTAGAAGTCCAGTGATTCTCTTTCCATGGCGGTGTTTGGCAGTTTTCTCCCTCTACATGACCCTGGATGACAGCTTATAGCATACAAGTTTTGTTTTCCTTGTGTTTGATGGTTTTGACAGAAATAAATGTCTTAGTGAGCTTTGGGAGGTGAATGAAAAGTTTTGTGCAGAACTTTCAAGATTTTAAAACCACACTGAGTTACAGTATTTCCAGAACTAACCGTTTCCTTGAATACATAACTTCCTCATTTAACAATACCTAGACAATCTCAACTTATGGAGCCTTATTCATTTTCACCACACATTTTTATCAAAATCTTTCACCATAACATTCAATTGAAAACGCAATGTGGTTCAAATCAATCAAAACAGTTATTTGACATGCAAACGAATAATGGGATAGGTTGTAATTATAAAAAAACATTTTTTTTTAAATGTACAAATGAGAGTCAGACATTGCTTTTTAAAAATGCTTCAACAGATTTATTTAGAAAAATAATCAAATGAAAAAAGCCTGGAAAAAAATTATGGTACCCTTAGCTTAATATTCTGTTCTACAACCTTTTGAGGAAATTACTACAATTAAATTATAAATTTTAACTGTCAATAAGACTCCTGTACCTTTCGACAGGTATTTTGGTTCACTTCTCGTGACCAAACTGCTCTAGTTGTCTCAGGTTTAGAAGTAACTTGAGAACTGTCTTAGCCATTTTTGGGTGATATGAGCTATGTGTTTTGGGTCTTTTTCCTGTTGTAAGGCCAATGAGCTGTGACCAAGATCAGGTTCTCTTACAGTGAGCAGCAAATTTCTCTCTACAATCCTTTGATAGTCTGGAGGTATTATTCTACCTTGTAGAGATTTAAAACACCCTATGCCAGATTAAGCAAAGCAGCCCTATAACATAACAGATCCAGATTCTTGTTTCAGAGTAGGGACAGTGTTTATTTCTTGATATGCCTAATTTTCCACCTACGGTATGAAAATGTATCAATGTATCAATACTTAAGCTGCTATAGTCTTAGGCTGCTGAAGGACATAGGGTTTATTTAACCTGATATGGACTGGGTAATGTGATAGGAACAAAAGGATGCCACATCATTTGATGGAAATTAAAATGATAAACCTACAGAGGGCTCAATGATGCTGCAGGCTAGTCCATTTCGCTGGATGGCGTCCTGGCGCCAATGGATGGCGTCCTGGGGTATGTCCTCCCAGATCTGGACCAGGGCATCACTGAGCTCCTGGAAAGTCTGAGGTGCAACCTGGCGGCGTCAGAAGGATCGAAACGTAATGTCCCAGAGTGTTCTATTTGATTTAGGCAAGGCGAGCATGGGGGCCAACAATGGTATCAATTCCTTCATCCTCCAGGGACTGTCTGTATACTCTCGCCACATGAGGCTGGGCATCGTCGTGCACCAGGAGGAACCCAGGACCCACTACACCAGCATAGGGTCTGACAATGGGTGCAAGGATTTCATCCCGATACCTAATGGCAGTCAGGGTGCCGTTGTCTAGCCTGTAGAGGTCTGTGCGTCCCTCCATGGATACGCCTCCCCAGACCATCACTGACCCACCACCAAACCGGTCATGCTGAACAATGTTAAAGGCAGCATAACTTTCTCCATGGCCTCTCAAGACCCTTCCACGCCTGTCACATGTGCTCAGGGTGAACCTGCTCTCATCTGTGAAAAGCACAGGGCGCCAGTGGCGGACTTGCCAATTCCGGTGTTCTGTGGCAAATGCCAATTGAGCTCCACGGTGCTGGGCAGTGAGCACAGGGCCCACTAGAGGACGTCGGGCCCTTGGGCCACCCTTGTGAAGTCTGTTTCTGATTGTTTGGTCAGAGACATTCACACCGGTTGCCTGTTGGAGGTCATTTTGTAGGGCTCTGGCAGTGCTCCTCCTGCTCCTCCTTGCACAAAGGAGCAGATAGCGGTCCTGCTAATGGACTGTAGACCTTCTACGGCCCTGTCCAGCTCTCCTGGAGTAACTGCCTGTCTCCTGGAATCTCCTCCATGCTTTTGAGATTGTGCTAGGAGACACAGCAAACCTTCTGGCAATGGCACGTATTGATGTGCCATCCTGGAGGAGTTGGACTGTCTGTGCAACCTCTGTGGGGTCCAGGTAGCGCCTCATGCTAACAGTAGTGACAGTGACCCTAGCCAAATGCAAAACTGGTGAAAAAGAGTCAAAAAAGATGAGGCGGGGAAAAAATGTCAATGGCCTCGACCTGTAAAACCATTCCTGTTTTGATGGTTGTCTCATTGTTGCCCCTCTAGTTCACCTGGTGTTAATTTCATTAACAACAAAGCAGCTGAAACTGATTAACACCCCCCTCTGTTACTTACCTGAGCTAATCAGTATCCCAGAAGTTTAATTAACTTGATGCTATAGTCTGATTACAAAGCGTTCCTTTAATTTTTCTGAGTAGTGTATATATATATATATATATATATATATATATATATATATATATATATATATATATATTCTTTTTTGTGTGTGTGTTTTTTTCAGTAGGGGAATATATGTATTAAAAAACAACCCTCTTCATGTTTAGTCATTCATTTGTCTCAGTCTAAATCTCCCTCCGCCGACTGTGATAAGAAGCAGTTTAAGCTGGAGGCGTGATGCAGATGATGCTCCAGCTGCAGCCTGATTGAGCTCATTATGGACAAACATAGTCTGCGGTACAATGCACCAAGACCATTAAGCTTCTGAGCTGAAACAGGCCTACAGCAACTTTTCAAAGCCTAATTTGCACATTAATTCTTGCTGACAAGTGTTCAGATAGCCACATAAAATGGCTCTGAAAATTAACCTGGTAAATTCCTTAAAAGGCCATAAGCTGTTGGGTATAAGAAGTTTATTCAATATCACAGCTTTGATGTTTGTCCTTTTAGGCAGTAAGAATTTGATATGAATGTAGAGATTTCAGCTCTGTGGGATTTAGTCATAAAAACAGGAAATATGAATTTATTTGGATTTCATTTTGTTGTTTTTGGATTAAAATTTGTGTTAAACAAAATAAAAAGTAGGTGCAGAAAAATTACAAACAAAAACTAGTCCAAACTAGTTTGATGCTCAAACTCTGAGTTTGACTTCATGAAGTCAATGAAACAGAGGTTCCCACATTTGCTCAGTTACCAGAACCTTGCACACTGCGCGTGTGCAACCAAGGGAGTTCTTCTTCTTATTCCAGACTGACGAGTCCAACCAGCGCCATGTTTTGGCCCTGAGTCAGACGAATGTTGTTTTTTTTAAACGCTAGAGTTTCGTCGTACAGTTTGAGTTGTAGCTGAGTACAAGGATTGAAAATATTGTACCGCATACGCCTGCCTTTGATGCAATCAGACCGAATGGGAAGTTCACCGCTCTGCATTTCAGGTGCCCAATGTTTACAACCCCATTAAGCTCCAAAATTATTCAAAATTATCAATTTTTTCAGTGCTCCTTTATTTGTCCAGGTAAAACTATGGTTTGTGCTGATTTGGTTTTAAAGATAGAATCATTTTTCATTTCGGCCGAAGATTTCAACATCCCAGCAGACGTTAGTGCTAACTTCCTGATTTAAAGTTATTGCATAACGTCACAGTTATTCCTGTGCCGGTACTGAATATAACAGGGCCATGTTTACCTTATTTAGCGGTTGGAATGATTGTTAAATATTTAATAAATCACCAGCCTCCCAGACCCTTCGCTTTGGACCTGCTGTTAACCTTGGCAACCCCAAGGCATTTCGTGTCAAAGGCTGTGTCTGCCCTTACCACTATATATTTCACTATATAGTGGTTAAGCCATTTTAGATTAGTGTCCGAATGTCTAGCGGATGAAAAAGTAGTGCACTCCAAATTTCCCACGATGCACCTTGAAAAGTAGTGACCATCCATGATCACAAGATGAGCTGATATATCCCGGAATGCTTTGGTAGGAGAGCTCTCTTTACAAAGCATTATGGGATTTGTTGTGACAGAGGTATGCTGTCGAGTGGTATGCAGAGTCGCGTGACCAACTGGGAGCGAAAAGTAGTGATCATCTGTCCGAACGGTCAGTTTACTGAGTTCACTATAAAATCCTCTATATATATTCCCTGCTATATATATATAGTGATTGATATATTGTTGCTTTTTTTCTTTTAATTTCCCTCTAGAAAAAAATGTTTATTGCTTGCAAAAATAATGAAACTAAATTTACTACATTTATTTCCAAAACACCTTATCCTCATATTAGAAGAGCTTTATGTATATATATTTTTATCTTTATTATCTTGTGTGGTTGGTTGTGTGTGTGTGTGTATGTAT
>NW_015150804.1:399775-401440 GCF_000732505.1 Cyprinodon variegatus
CACAACTAATCGATGATGAAATTCGTTGCCAACGCTTTTAAAAGTCGATTTTTATCGATTTTATCGATTCGTTGTTGCAGCCCTAATATATATAAATAAAACAGTAACACTGTAGCGTGTAACAAAAGTGATTTCCCTCTGGGATTATTAAAGTATTTCTGATTTTGATCCTGACCCCTTAGCTAAGCTCCTTCTTCACCAGGGCAGACTACAGAAACAATCTCATTGCTCAGTAACAGGACACCAACACATCTCAACCTCTACTGTCGGAGGCCAAACACATTCATATTCCAAACATCTTACCCACGTCTTAAATTCAGACTGTATGATGTGAAAGACAGCACCTGTTTCTATGTCTTAATCAGATTTCAGGTCAGTTTTCACGGCAGAAGCTAACAAAATGAGTTGCTTCTGGCCTCCTGCAATTATATAACAACAAAACCAAATTACTACTCCCAATCAAAGGCTCATTTGGTACATTTTCTTTTTTTGCCTCTTTAGGACGGAATTAATTTGTACTCTAAGGAAGACATTGTGAAAAAAGTCATTGTGTTAGCTGCGCTGAGTACACCCACACACAGCTCATTCATAATTAAGCTGTATATCTTAATAGCTCCAGTGGAGCTGTCTCACATTTCAGCTCGTACATTGTTGTGTTAAAAGTAAAAAAAGAAAGGTGAAACACACCTTCTTGCCTTCTTCCTCCTTCAACATATCTGCATCTGATTCGGGTGAAGAATCGAAATGGGCAGAGGCTAAAAGACTCGCACGTAAAGTATGCAATAAGACATGACAAATGGGCTCAAAGGATTGAAAGCTTTCTGCCGTTGCTTGTTGACCGCAGACAAATCAATCAAACGTTTCTTCTAAGACAAACATTCATGCACATGCAGGAATTGCAAACTCATTTATCGTCCAGTTAAAAATATTTACATTTATGCCTCTGCTTACAAAGCTGCTTTAAATGTCCTGTCCTTTACTGGCAGCAGACGTCCCGAGGCGTGAACACTTATGAATGAATTCAGAAGTGAAGTAAAGGTGTGGGAAGAGGAAGAGGAGGAGGAGAAAGCTGACTTCTATCAGGCTGAGGGAGCTGCCTTCCAGAGCTCTCAGAGGGTGAAGCTGAGAAGACATGCCGATAGATAAAGCCGGCAGCTCTATTGCGGCGCCTGTCATCCAATGCCCATCACTGCTCACCTCCTGGAGCAGGGGAAAGATGGATGGGATTGCCGTGCAAGATCCCAGTCAACTGTATCCCATAGCAGAGAGACACTGATGGTGAGTTCTTTGATGGAAATAAGAGAGCTCTATGTCTCATGTAAGTGTAGTTTGGTCAAAGCAGACACCAGTCCCTCCCATTTACTATAGTTCATAGCCGCTGCTTATTGTTAAAGGGTCTAATTATTGGGGATGCAATAAGAGACAAAAGCAGCGATGAAGAGAAATTGACCTTAATGTGGCTGCTTCAATCTGAGCCATAATTTCATATAAAGATCCTGCAGAGTTCTGCAGTCATAAAATTTTCTCCAGGTTTAGATGCATGGCATGGGGTTGCACTCATTTTCTGTATTTTATTGATCCAAACATCTGGTGATACGTTCCCTCCTATCACTGGCATATAATAGTACACTTAGGGCCGGATTTATCAAGATCCAATTTTGCGTG
>NW_015150804.1:402621-417984 GCF_000732505.1 Cyprinodon variegatus
CTCACGTTTTTATACACGCAAACCTTTGATAGATCCGGCCCTTAATGTTAGTACTCTATTTCACACACACACAATCATATTGATGTCATTGTTAGTGGTTATATCTTGTTGCCACCATGGTGTTACTGACCCTTCTGATGGAAGCAATTTTTTAAATCAGAGCAAATAGCAACCGGTGGTATCATTAGGGTATATAAGGGTCCCTGATAGAGCTTCAATGTCTATAGTTTGATTTCCTTATTATGTGTCTCTGAATAATAATGGGATTAAACCAAAGAATTCCTCAAGTGTACAAATTTTCTTACACATGCAGAGATTTCTTCATAATGGAAGTAGGCTGAGCAAATATTAAAACAAAAGGAAACTGTAAATTAAATAGACGTCATTAATTACTAGAAAAAATAGGTTAATTAAAGGAACAGTTAAGGAATAAATTCAATATGAATTTTTTAACGTAAGGAAGTGAGAAGTGATTACTACAATAAAAGAATTTATGAATTAGCGCTTTGGTAAGTAAGTATTTAACAAGGTTTCTTCTACAGTCTGGAGTGTACAGGAATTTTTGCCAGGTCTGGATAAGTCTAAAAATAATGAAATATAATTTAGATACAAATTTGATACATAATGATAATTAAAGAGGTATTATGTTTTCTATTGATTTTGCCACCTGTGGCCAAAACACAGAACTGCAGAACTCTTTTGCTAATTCTTGTGCTTGACAGGGAGCTTGACAAGGTTTTTTTATTTATTCACTTTTTTTGCGTTTTTTTTCACCTCACCTGGAGTAACCGTTGTAGTTTGATTATTTGCTATGTCGGAGCCATAAAAAATGGATGCCGAACAGCACGAAAAACGTGGACCTGAAATACATTCGGTACAAATAAGGCTACAGGCTTATTGCAATGGGTAAAATAAAATAGTTTGTTTTAAAGATATTTTTCAGTAAAAAGTTACAAAATGTTTGATAAGATTTTTTTTCAACTTAATTTTAAATGAATCCATCTTTCAATCCATCCATCTACTGAAACTAAAGGAAAAACAGTTTTACTTTTTTTGTTTAAAAAATTATAGTATGTTTCCATTAACTTTGACTAGATTAGATATCCCTGCTCAAGAAAGTATAACCAAAGAACGATGCAGGTAAACATTTTTTTTCTCTGAGGATGGTGTGTGCAGGACCATTTGCAGTGTTTATTTCCACACATTTTTCATAAAAGTAAAAAAAAACAAAAAATTCCTGTTGGTCTGATCTTACCTGAGGCCCCTTTTTACAAAGCAGGTTTAACAAAATCAAACTTAAATCCTTAACTCTGAATTGATCTAGCCTAACTCTATGTTTTCAGTTTCACAGTGACTGCTGTGAGTTAATTTAATCAACTCTGATTAGGTTCAGTCAAAGTTGAGCATGTAACATAACAAATATCAAAAGCCATCATCAGTTAAGTGCTGATTTGAGGAGCCACCATTACAATAACATGACAGCAAGAGGATATGCCTGTTATACACCACTGGAAGTAGAGAATTTACTGTAGAAATGAAAAAAAGAGAATATGTTTAAATACTACTAGGGCTGAGGCTGATCACGAGCACATGAGAACGCACAAGTACAAAAATAGGGAAACAGCCTCACTTTTCTGCCAAATTATAACAAACCATGATCCATAAGTTTGTTTCTGTCCACAAAACATCTGGCCTGGATGGCTATCCCAGCACCAACCAAATGAAACTGAATGATAATGATGCTCTTAGTGGCCCCAGCACAGTATTAATCCAGAAAAGCAGGTGTTTATGCAGACATGCTTGTGTTTACCTTTTGTTTCTTCCATTTGGGCTGCTAATCTGCCTTTTGTCTTGGGGGGTGTTGTCTTTCATAACATGTGGTTTAAAGTGCTTGGTGGCAGGATGAAACCAGCGGATTTACAAAACACACCTTTAAAGCTCCTACAGTGTGCCTCCAGACGTAGTATTATGATGTAATTTTGTTTTTATGAGGGATGTTGAATTGGAAACTGACCATTAAATCTAAAACTTCTCTTTATAAATTCAAAATTCCAATCACATAGCTCATGCACAGCAATCCAGAGGAACAAAAGGTGGCTATTCAATTAGCATCTGACCTGGAATATGGGCAGGAGGCTGGACCCCCATGTTGCTTAAATACATCAGCGCTTCAACTAGAGTTTGCTCTGGTGTGAGCCAACAGATTAGACAGAGACACATGAATAGGTGTCGAAACATCTTTAAAAAAACTGAGCGAATCTCCGATTGCCTTCCAATTTAAACCTGCCAATTTATATAGGCACTATCAAAGAATCTTTGTGAGAGTCCATACAAAAAAAAAACTAAGCAAAAAGTAGACTCCTGGATAAGTGCCCAAAAGTTTTCAGAAAACCTTTAGCAAAAGTCTGTTTGCCTCCAATTTAAACCTGTTTTCCGGCTGCAGTGACCTGGATGACAATTTATTTTATTTTTATTTTTTATGTAGATTCTAGTTTACGGGAAGCTTGACCCTTGATCCACCTCCCATCCGTGGAGAAAGTTAAGACCTTCTTCCAGACTTAATGGAAGCTGGTGCAATGGATTTACCCTGGTAATTAGATAGCTGTACTAATTCAGAAACAAATAAAACTGAACATGTCACATAATTAATAACGAGGATTAACCAAGGTTATGACAGTAATTATTATAGCACGATGTGGCATTGATAGCTATGACAGCTCTAATGTAGCTTGTCGAAAAACAGATATTTATATTGACATTTGTTAGAAAACACCTTTGAATGCACTGTCTCTTTTAATCTTCCTTTCCTCAATCATTTGTTGTCTCTCTACAGCCAGTCCAGATGTTGTTAATTCTACTTTTTATTTCTGTTACCATGACGACTAAAAGACAGAGAAGGGTTGCTTGGCCTGGTTCTGCCAGCTCACTGTTAAAAGGAGCCATATTAATCAAGTCCTGTCCAGAAGATGTCCAAAATTAACTGTGTCACCAAATTTAACTGTGACAGTGACCACCCTCCCCCACACAGGAATACTCTCACCCATATAACCTCCTAGAGATACAGAGCAATGGATTCATGGAACTTGAACTTGTGTTTTTTTTATTGTTATTATGTTTTACCTTTAAGCTATTTTGATTCACAAAGTTGAACATAATGTTTTTAGTGTTTTATGTGATGAACCAAATAAAATGGCTTGAAACTGTGACATCGAAGGAGGATGATTGAAGTTTATTAACATTTTGTGTTGAAAGTATAAAAACTGGCATCTATCTCTAAGCAGACCTCTTTAAAATAATCCCTCTAAAAACAATTCAGTGTAACGTTTCAGTTCTGGATGTCACCTAACTAATTAATTAGATCTTTCTAAATAATTCAATTTTAGTAAAAAATGTTTTGCAAAAGCTATGCGGATTTGAGAACATCAGGGAAGAAGGAAAAACAGCATCATGAAAGACCAAAGGACACAGCAGACTGGTCTGGTAAAAAAGTTTTAAACCAGTTAAGTTTGAAACCGAATACTGTTTAGTTAGACCCAACCAAAAATATAGCATTTCTGCCAACCTGATGAAAGAAGAGATCCACCGAGAAGCCAACATGGATGCCACTGGGGCGACAGTGCCGTTAGATGAAGGAGTTTGCCCTGCAACCGGAGCGTTGTCGGTTCAAGCCCTTGTCCCTTGGCTCCAGCTTTCATTGTCGTTGTGTCCTTGGGAAAGATACTTCACCCACATTGCCCACTGGTGGTGGTCAGAGGGCCCGGTGGTGCCAGTGTACAGCAGCCTTACTTCTGTCAGTGAGCCCATGGGCAGCTGTGGCTACGCTGTAATTTGCCACCATCAGTGTGTGAGAGTGTGCGTTAATGGGTGAATGACTGAATGTAGTGTAAAGCACTTTGGTCACGTCCTCTGACTTGAAAAAGTGCTATATGAGCACAAGCCATCTACCATTAACCATGGTAACTCCAGAGCAGATGCAGAGGGGGAAAAGTTTGTTAATAGGAAAAACACAACTTAGGCACTCCAAAATCTCACCTTATAACCTGTTAACTATTACTTCCTGTTGCAGCTGGAGGGACTATGTTTTTCGCCTGGTCTGGAAATGCCTGGGGATTCCCCCAGAGGAGCTGCCCCAAGTGGCAAAGGAGAGGGACATCTGGGCCTCCCTACAGAAGCTGCTAGCCCCACTACCTGACCCCGATGGATGGACATTGCTTCCTTTCACATGGACAGATATTGGACTCTTGTTGTGCTTTTAAATTTCTAGCCTCATATTGCCACAATTGTTATGGTTTCTGTTCGTGGGAGATGTTTTTTTGTTTTTCTTTTACTGTCTCCACCCATCCACTAGATGGTGCCCTTTCCCCCTGTTGGTCTGGAGGGCCTCTTTTGGTTTATCACCCACACCTGCGACTCGTCTGGTCATTACCTGAGGAGAATATGAGCAGGGGACTGTGACCACCTCGATCCCAGAGTGTTTGCCAGTATTGGGTACTCTAGCCTCTCTGAGATTAGCTGGGTCTAACCTTTTTGAGTTTTTTTTTGTCTCTCTGAGTCCAAGGTTCTAACCCTTTGTTCTCCTTTATGGTCTTATTTCCTGATCTACTGGATAAGCCTGGTCCCTCAAACCTTGGAAGGTTGAGGAAATCATTCACCGCTTCAGTTTGCAGTCCACTTTAGGAAAGCTTGTTGACAGTCTGTTCCGCTGCTCCTCTGGACCACTACAAGTCTGCCTGTCTGTCCTCCAGCCAAGTATCTCCTTAGCTGTACAGTCTCCACAAACAGGAACCAAGGAGCAACCACAGGTCATCTACAGTGAGTCCTTTCCTGGCTGTACTTTAGTATTGGCCTGAAAATTCCCATGGACCTAGAACTCAAATACACATGAACACATGTGCACAAACATACACAACCCTATTAACTTCTTACCAAAAACATGTTTTTGACTATTGCTATGTTAGGTGTTGATGTACGCTGGTTGAGTTGTGATGTGTAGCTCGGCTGATTGTGATAACTTCAGCAAATACCTGAATGTGTGTCCTTAAATTTGTGTTGGACATCTTAGATGTTGACAGGAGCCTCCTCTTAGGTTTGCACAGTTAACGCTGGAAAGTATAACTGTAAGTGAGATGGGCTTATGGAGATATGGACATGTGACTGACAAGTTGAAGATGGCTATGGCTCCTCCCCCTCAGTTGTCTTCAGCTGCACGCTTTCCATCCTGGCTGCATTAGATAATTCTGACAGGTATCTTTTTATACAGTCTAGGGTGGGAACCAGTATGATAGGCATGGAAAGTTCAAAGGCTGGTAAACTCCTGTGACCACTGCGACACAGGTGAGATGCATTTAATTGATAAAGGTAGATTCTGTAGACACTACACCTGTACTTACCAGGAAAGTAGCTTAAATACTGAAAACCTAATTGATGTAGAAATCAGCAATGTTTCTGCCATGCTACTGAGAAATGCATTTAAAGTAGCTTGAGGGACGGAGCCAGGCAAGCTTGAGGATACAGGTGTGATTATCAACAAAAACGGGTTTTATTTCCCCAAAGTACTAATAATTACAGGGCCTTTAAAATGGGTCAAATGAAGGGACCAACTCAAGGCAAAACATTTTAAGGTTAAACATAACATAACCTTAAACTAACTGTACAAACAAAACCTGATCTGACACATAGCAAACAAAGGGGACTTAAACACTGGCTGATCAGACCAGAATGACAACGGAGGAAGAGGTAGGGAGAACATCTACACACTCTTAACAAAAATAACTAAAATATTAGCTTACGAATTAGAATTAAATTACAATAACTAAAAAAGAAAATAACAAAATGAGCAAATCACATAAGCAAAAGAGAGTTAATACAGCAAGTATATTAAAATGTGATCTTCCCCCATAGTGGAATTCCAGATGGTATCACCCAATCTATCAATCAGTTAATGAGAGTGTCAGCCCGAGTCCTTTGCATTCTCCCAGTTGAAGATACTCTCCCCAACCCCAGAAACGGAAGCACAAACAATATTAAGTATCTGACAGAATTAAATAATACAAAAGTTATCCAAATGTGTGCGCTATAATTGGAACTATTGTCTTCTAATATTGTGAAAAGAAAAATAAACAAACCAATATATTTATACTACCGTGTATTAAAACTTAAAGTGAAAAGGTGGTTGTGTGTGGGGTTACTAACCATTTGACAATCACAAGTAGTAACGGTGCTACTTGTGACAACGCTTCTGATGAGCCTGGTGACAATCTGACAAAGAATGTGGCAGTTTGGAATAATGTAGCTTTAACCACTCTGCTGTGGTTAAGCATACCTGCAGAACATGACAGCATCTCCCTCTTTATTCTTCATTTCCAAACCAAGTCGAGGAGTTTTTCCTCTTCCTGGAGTTGGAAGGTATCGACCATCGTCCCCCTAAATGACCCTGCTAGCAGCCATGAATGAAGCTTGTGATGATATCTCAGCAGAGTCCCGCAGAGCGGGGATTCAGCATTCAAGAGGACACTTTCCTCAGTGCAATGAAAGAGCTGATATTCGCTGTGATGTCGGTGAAAATATGTGACCAGACAGATGGGAGTGTCTGGATGTCCGTGACTGATTTGTAGCAAATGTCTGCTTTATACTACTTTTCAGATTCAATCCTACTGCAGTAAGGTTTCCTGAGCAAAAGTGACTTCATGTTTGTTGTAAATATTTTTTCCACTTGCAAAATTTATTGAAGAGTTGCAAATATAAAAAATAAGTAAGGTGCATATTCAGTGTCTTCAATCTTATTTAATTTAAGTTTTCAAAATCCCATGTATGATACATAATGCTGTTTTGACTTTACATGACATTGGGAAGCACTTTCAGAGTAATCTGTCACAGTAAAAACATGTTCAAACATTTTGACTCGATTGTTCAAAGATGGTGATGGTATAACTTGTCATTTTGACAACACTGACACTTTCATTCACGTAAATAGTTGTTGTTGCTGTTGGTTTAGCTTTTATTGTGACAAACTGTATTTGCTGTCTGTCATCCTTTGACATGAAAACTGGCTCGCTCAGAGGCTGCCTGCTTAACTGTTTCTTTCCTAGACAAAGCCACCTGTGCAGCTAGTTTACCGTTAGCTTTTATATATCTACTTCTTTTTGTATGTCTGAAAAACTGTATTTGTCCCCACAGGGTGATTTCTAGCATGCACTTTAAGTTTAATAACACTTTGCATATATAAAAGAAGTATTAATAATAAAACATAAAAACTCTAAAAACAAGAGGCAACACTGTCACCAGATAAAACAGTAGACCACAGGGAAATACATATGGGGTTATCATGCAAATCAGTACAAATAAGCATAGCATAACGGTCAATGAGAATGCTTTGTAGTCTTAGAGTTTAAGAGCAGCACAGCACAGCTTTAGGGCAATGAAGCCGGCGGCCTGAGGGCCGCCATTCAAACTTTGGAAAAGGAGCATGTGATGAATGTTGACGAATGCAATATGAGTGACAGATGAGAGACCTTGAAACTCCAGGAGGCTGTTCACACTTAGCCTGGTTCTGCTGGAGGTTTCTGGTTTTTTCCTGTTAAATGTTTTTTTTCTCTCTCTACTATGCATGAATGCTCAGTGTGACAGATTACTGAAGAGTCAACAACAAAACCTAAGCGAATAACGTTGCCACAATCTCATCCAGCACCAGCGTGTCCTGTAAGTCACTATGCAATCAGCTGGATGTCCTCAATAAGAAATTTAACCAATCTGACTGATCAGATTAAATTGTTTCCATGTGATGATATTTGTTTTGAAATTGCACCATTAAGATAGACAAACACACAGGCAGACATGATGGGTGCAGGCACCTTCAGCTCCATTGTCTTCTTTGTCCATAAAATCAGATAACACTGTGGGAAAGTAGGATAAGATGGTAACCCAGTTAGAGTGCAGCAAGAAAAGATTGTGCACTGATGATGCTGCGATTTTGGCTCCCGTCTGAAGGCCCCTGCTCTCATTCCACTGCCCGAAAGGGAATGTAATTTCGTCACAGCAGATTGAGCACCTCTCTGTCAACCCTACGGGTGGCCGGCACTCCGTTAGCCATGGTCACGGAGACCGCGGTCATTTATCAGCCCTGGCGATTTCCTAAATGAGGACAGACTGGAAGCAGCATGAGTGTCAGCTGCAAGCCAAGAGCACTGAGGTGATAGTGGAAGTTTTTTTTTTTTTTTTCGTGTACTGCTCGCTCAAAAACATAAACCTGATTATTAGAATTTACTGCACTGTGGCAGCACTGCAAACAGGATGCATCTAAACTGGATTTAAAAAGGAGTCCTTGGAACTTTAATATGGTAGGAATCAAAATGATAAACAATGACCGTCATGTTCAGGAGCTTCAAACTTTGTCCAAATATAAAAACAAAACAAGCTTTTCATTAAGATCAATACTGCAGGCGTGCAATCAATTATAACTGTTTTCTTGGTGGTTTTTTTTTTGCAAAGCATGCAGTATAGCTGCAGTCAGACAGTATTGCCCTGGACTGCATAATGAGAAATGTGACAGGCACGTTGATTAATTCAAAACAAAAGAGTCAACAAAGGGAGGAGTATTGTACATCACCTGGTGCAGACAAGATAAGTGTAGCATCTAAATTATGTTTGTAAAGATACAAACGTAGATAAATTACCTCTGCTCCTGAACGGTAAATTAAAACCAGGCATGTTAACCTCAGCAGGGTACATCCTCATGCAAAAATCTTTTTTTTTTCTTCCCTCCTTAATTTATTTGCTTATTTATTTATTTTTCACTTGAGCAGGCTGCGGGATGGAATAATAAATCGCCCTCTCTGATAGTTTGTTAAGACTCATTAAAAATCCCAATGAAGCATTGAAGTCATATAGCTTGCTAAATAAATACTGTGCCTTTGCCATATTTTCTTTCAGGGATTTACATTAATAAGGCAGCGGGGGTGCAGTAATCGGCTAATGGCCATGCGGGCCGAGCCGTTCTAATTCCTGGGACTTTGAGCAACAATTAACTGGTGATTGGAGGCAACAGCTGGGACAACATGTTTCTTTTGATGTGCATTAAGACAATTCTTAATGAAAAGCAATCTGTAAAGATTTTAATCAGTTTTGAATTTGAATGTTTTCCTAAAATTGTAATCACATTTGCATTATGAATTGTAATGAAATTAAAACACTGAAACAAAAACTAGCATAGAAGTTAAAATCCCTCTGGACAGTCTAGAAATGAACTGCTCTTCATTTCCTCCTCTGCAAAGAGGCAGACTTCAACATTTGGCAAAACAAGGCAATTGCCTTTTAAACCACACAGAATCCAAAGTGTACTAAGTTTTAACCTTTGTTTTTTTAACATACATACTCTACAAGTGATAAAATATGAGGCTGTCAATCACCAACTCCCACACACACATAGTGTTTATATTGGATACATCAGATCTGTCTTTCAAAACAGGCAAAAAGATGGCTGCATTTGACGGCCTCATAAAGAGGAGCGTCTAATCAAACAGGCCATGGCACCGCACTATGATGGAATCCACCGGCGAATTTGCCCTTCGGAAGGCGCAGCTACTGAACTTGAATTCAGCAAATTTTCTTGTCTTACTGAATGCTAAAAAATGTCTCATATTATCATTAGTGGAGCTGGCAACCAGTTAGGGAGACAGTACAATTGAAGTTTGGAATGAGGCAGGAAAGGGGCAGAGAGGAGATACTATGTGGCTATTAACTATATTGAATTTCTACCAATTTTATAACTCTTCTATAATTTTTAAAGACTGCTTTAAAGACTTATTTTTTTATATGTTATTATTTTACAGTTGATTTATTATTTGTGACTTTTGTTTAAGAAAAAGCCATATATGGTGACATGTTTGACTACATTTAAAAGAAAAGTCCGGTCAGCAAGGAATGATCAATGGATCATTATTTATACCTAAAACTAATATGTTCGTAGTGATTTAATGAATTTAGCGTTAATCAGTTAAAAAATTTAAATAATAATTTTTGTTAGGATCACTGAGTCTGGGAGTGGCCATTTTTGCCCCAGTATAGTAACCCCTCCCTCCTGACATCTTCCAGCAGTGACGTCACGGTGCGGTAAGCCTAGCGCCATTCTCCCCGCTTTACAAGCTAAATCAATGGGAACTACTAGACACATCTGCAATCAACAAACATTTAACACCTTTGAAATTCACCAGAGCTTTAGTTAAACTGACAATGCCCATGTGCATGGCAGCTGGATGTTGTAAACATTGGGTAAAAGTGAAAAAATTCTTTTGGTTATTTTACCTTTCTGATTCCTGATCCTCCACGGACGGTTTCGTCGTTGGATCGCCAACCTGAAGACGGAGGATTTGGCATCGAACTTCTGGCCACAGAAAAAACAGGTAATATGTAGCCAACATTTGGAAGAAGCATGTTTTCAAGATGACTTGGATAATAGCGCGTTGTGACAAACACCAGATACAGCACTGGGACTTGATCAACAGCCGATGACGTCACAAACCGGTAGGTGGCAGTAGTGTTGTTTGACAAACATGGATGCCTCCAGTAGAGCAAATTCAAATGAAATTACTCTTAATTAAAACACTTATTATTTTTTGAACAGTATGTAATAATTTCATATTTAGTACTTTCAGAAGTTTAAATTCTGTAAATGACCGGACTTTCCCTTTAATGATTGTTTAAACTGTCTTTTTAAGGCATTTAAGGATAAATTTAAGGATACACAAATTCAACTGTAACCAGAAAACCATTACATCACGTCTTGACTGATCATTAACATAATATATAAGAACTATTTTTTCATGTTACATATTGTATATGTACTAGGAAAAAAAAAACATCCAGCCACATGTAAAAGAAATAAGGTTTGAGGAAAGAAAAGGGGGCCTCATGCATGTTTTCTTCCCTCAGTCCTAATTAACTAAATTAATTTTCTTGTATGATCCATTTCATTTAGACACTGCTGTTTGATATGAAAAAAAGTTTTGTCAGCCTGTGACCCCACCCCAGACTCAAAATGAACCCATCTCTGGTTTTAGACACTCATTTTCTGGTCTTCTGATGGATCTTTTTTTATTATTTGTCCAACCATTTTTAATGAACTCAGAAATGTGAGTGAAGGAGATGAAAAGAATAAGAACAAAGCAACATCACTATAACTACTGAAGGTTTCATTGTGTCAAGACAATGTTATGTTCCCCAAACACTGATCTCCGGACTTCAAAAGCAGCAATTTTAAAGATAAGACCATATCTATTATAATGATAAACCCTCCTGCCTGCCTGGTCTGTTTGACCTGGTTTCCTGTGAATTCTGTTCCGACTGCAAGATTATCAGATAATTTCCTAATATCAAGATGTCTTTGCACTTTAAAGAAATGCTGTCCAGAGTTATAAAAGTTTCTTTTGGTGTAGGATTGAGGTCCTGATCAACTTTGGCCCTTATCCACTTAAGAATAACAGCTGATCTAACCATATCTTTTTTTGTTGAAGTTAAGACTATTTAATGGTATTTTTATCACAATATCTGAAAGTTAAGTGGAATATGGTTTAAATTGTAAAGTATATATTGAAGTATAAATAAAAGTGCATTTGGAATGCATAATGAGATAAAATATGGGACAAACAATGTTTTAACAGTAACCAAATACAGAAAGACATTTAAAGAAATAATAATGAACAAAAAATGTAATCCTGAATTTAGCTGGAGTACTGAACAAAAATTGGCATCATGCAAATGACTGTAGCGAGTAGTGGTTAAAGTGGGGAACATGATGAAAGATCTAGTTTACTATAATCACTGTGACAATTAAAAACATATTTTGAATCAATTTGACTATGATCTGGTGAACTAACTATACCTTGAGATGACCTGTGTTGTGAATTGGCGCTATATGAATAAACTGAATTGAATTGACCTTTATTGATCCCATGTTGGATAAATTCACTTGTCTCTATTCCATGGTGAAAGTGTGACGAGAATCAAGACTCTCCTGTTTCCTTTTTGGTTCATTTTTATATAAAAACATTGTGCTGCTTTGCACCGTGTGTTTATTTCTTATTGTTTTGTAACTAGCATAATTATTACACTAGAAATCGTTAGCTGGGTTTAATATTCTTTTTTAAAGATGTATCATACCTGATAAAGAAATAGCATATTTAACCAAGCTCAACTTAATCCCCTTTATACTAGTTCAGTTTCAATGTGTGTTTGTTTGTTTTTTTAAATAAGCTTAATCTCCTCTCTTATGGTGACATGTTAATCATTATTTACCTTGATATACTGTATATACCTGGATATACTGTATATATATATATTGTTTATTGTTTATTCTTAATGCACCTTTTCCTCCTTGTTTGCACCTTCTTGACTTCTATGCCAATATGTGACAAGTGAATTTCTCCGCTGTGAGATCAATAAAGCTCATCTAATCTAATCTAATCTAATCTCATTTATGTGCATAAGTAGATACGCAATCATTTACGTACCAGAATGTCAACTGTGCAGCAAGGGGTATCTCAATTCCTAGGAAAGATTATGAAGCCCTAACCATTGTTGCTTCAATTCCATTGTTAGTGGGAAATGGGTGAGGGCCAGTGGAGGTGAATAAGGGCTAGGGAGCTGGGATTGGGCCAAGGTCTCTACAGTCTAGCTTTGTCCCTGTTTACTTATATTTCCTTTTATTAGGAAGGGGAATTTTCTTTCTCCTTGAATTTCTGATAGGAGATTCCGGGAAAGATTGACAAGAACTTAGTTACTGTAGATCAGCTCTTTGTGAGAGTTTTGCGATACTGATTTCAACAGCAATGATGGTAAGATGGAGCGGGAGATCGAAAGGCGGATTGGTGCGGCGTCTGCTGTGAAGCGTGCTCTGTACCGGTCTGTTGTGGTGAAGAAAGAGCTGAGCCAAAAAGCAAAGCTCTTGATTTCCGGTCGATCTACGTTCCTACCCTCATCTATGGTCATTTGTTTTTGGTCATGACCGAAAGAATGAGATCTCGGACACGTAGTGTGTCTGGGCTCTCCCTTAGAGATAGGGTGAGGAGCTCAACCATCCGGGGAGGACTCAGAGTAGAGCCGCTGCTCCTCCACATCGAGAGGAGCCAGTTGAGGTGGCTCTGGCATCTGATCAGGATGCCTCCTGGATGTCTCCCTGGTGAGGTGTTCCGGGCACGTCCCACCGGGGGGAGGCCCCGGGGAAGACCCAGGACACACTGGAGGGACTATGTTTCTCGGCTGGCCTGGGAGCGCCTTGGGATTGCCCCGGATAAGCGGAAGAAGATGACATTTTTTATTTACTGGCAAATAATGTTTTCTAAACTCAAGATACTGTAGAGCCAGGAAGTCGATGGATGGATGGATGGATGGATGGATGGATGGATGGATGGATGGATGGATGGATGGATGGATGGATGGATGGATGGATGTTGGTTTAAATATTCTTATTTTATCATAATCAAATTGTTTTTTGTTTTTAAACTGATGATATACGTTTACGTTCTGACAAAACTCAGGTCTACTGTAGGAATATGTTTTATTTTTTAACATTACAATGATACATGGCACATGAATCCTTCATGTATCCCACCCAAAAAAAATTTCTGGTCATTTCTCAAAAAATGGAGTCATCTGACTACTAAATGGCAAACAATTCAGTCAAATCTAGACCAAGAAATCACTGAAATCAAGAGAATATTCCCCAACTTTCTTAATCTTCACGTGTGATTTTGATCTTTTCAGCATGACCTAGAGAGATTCCATCATTATTGATGACCACACTAGGAAAATTTGTTTTGATTTCACCATTAATGCAATGAGTTCATGGGACAGTGTTTAAATGATAATCGAGACCAACAGAGATATAGAACGTACCCATTTGTAACCTTGGGATTGGTGTCACTTTACACATTTTTATTCCATATTAATTGAGGAAAAGAAAAAGTCATTTCATGCTAGACCTGTAAGTCACTGGAGGCCAAGCTGTGGCGGAGATCATTCCTATATTTTAGCATATATGAATTATTTAAACTCTTCACTATTTTATTCATTTTTTGGGCAGCTAAAACATCTCATTTTAGGTGGAGTTACAGCCGAGGTTTTACAGATAAAATTTGATCTTTCTAACTAAAATGTCCATGCAATTGGTTACTGATTTTTTTGCTTTGACATCTTGCACTACTAATCTTTTCTTGGCTAATTTTCTCCTCCAGACCTTAGAAATTTTTTACTGGAAGAAAAATGTGAATTGATGCTGTTGAATGCTTCATTGCTATTTCCCAGTTCAGAGACATTTTTACAACAAAAACCTCAGCATGGAGAAAAAAAAGCAGAACCCAGTGAGCAATACAGGGTGCTGCTTTACTCCCTTAGACCTGCTTCCATCCAAGGTTGCTAACAAGGACCAGCAGTCTTATATACAAAACTAACAAAGAGAAAAAAAATACTTCCTCACCGAAATCTAAAACACTGACAGAGGGAATAAAACTAGCATGACACATCTTGGGTTGCCTAAATCCACTTTGGCCCAGTTCAGAGTTAGTCAGTTTGACTTGACCCATATACTTAATATAAAGAAGAATAAATTATTTAGACCTAAATTTGTCCATCTGGATATGACCATATTAGGATGTTTAGGGGTTCAACAGAATCAGTATTACTTCAAAGTTGATGACTTCCCAGAAATTGTTGGGTTCTTTGAGAAAACAATTAGCAATTTGGTTCATAAAATTACAGAATTTCACTGTTTCATACTTAATAAATATAACCAAATAAGACTAAATATAAATGAATCTAAAACTGTCAAATATAAAATAAATTAATATACATTGCACAACATAGATATACTGCCCATATATAATGCCCACTGCTCAGTGGTGTAGTGGGTAGTGCTGCTACCTTGCAGCAAGAAGGTTGTGGGTTCCATTCCCAGGGTCTTTCTGCATGGAGTTTGCATGTTCTCCCTGAGCATGCTGGGGTTCTCTCTGGTACTCCGGCTTCCTCCCATATATGGAGGATAAAAAGTACCAAAATTAGATAAATAAATACAGCATTAAAAAAATAATTGAATGTGTCAATAATTAATTAAATGTGGAATTAAATAAATTAATGTGTCATTCATTAATTTAAACCACATCACGAATATAAAGTGCCACAATTAAATAAATAAATACAGCAATAAACAATTAATTAAATGTATAATTCATTAAATAAATAACAAATTAAATATATAAATGTTTTATTAATTTAATAAAATACCTCTTCATTTTATTAAAAAAATATATATAATTATTTCAGTGTGCATTTAATTATTTCATGGTCCTGTGTCGCAGTGCATCGAAACCATTAAAA
>NW_015150804.1:421029-423178 GCF_000732505.1 Cyprinodon variegatus
TCACACGGTTGCATCCTGCTGTGATTCAATCAAGAGGAGCATTTTGTCCTATCACCAAATCAATTGCCTTGTCAGAAGAACACTGTTCTGTAACCCAACCCATGTGTTATGATCTGCTAATAAAAGGCTTCTGCTGAGGAGACCCAAAGAGAGAGAGAGAGAGGGCAGATGTAGCTGAACGTGACTCTCTCCTCTTGGAGGAGCCAAAGAACCCTATTCTGTGTGGACTCAGTTCCTTTTTTATCATAAACCTACAATTTTGAACGTAACATTTTTGGTGCTGAAAACCCGGGAGTCAAGATCCAATTGTCCACGACCGTGCGGGACCAAGGCCAAGAAACTGTCGACAGCCGTCCACCCTTTGCCGGAAGGAGCCAATAGGTTGGTCCAGCCCTGCCCTGGACATCCTGGTGACGACTCAAGCTGAGGACTGATCTGCACAGAAAGGGTACACCTAAATCTTTTGATCAAAGCTTGGTCTGGGACCATGTGAAAGCTGTAACTAGTTGTAGTCGCAAGAATATTTGACAAACAGGGTTTGTTGTGATAGATTTGGGATCGGTATTCTGTGCGTTTGGGTCTGGGACCCTCTGTGTTCAAGCTATAACTGGTTGTAGTTGCAAGAATATTTGATGAAACCAAGTTTTGTTGACAGATCTGGGATCTGGGTATTCTGTGAATTTGGGTCTGGGACCCTCTGTGTTCAAGCTATAACTGGTTGTAGTTGCAAGAATATTTGACGAAACCAAGTTTTGTTGACAGATCTGGGATCTGGGTANATTTCTAGAGGAAGCTTTTACAATCGTTCATTTTTAATGCAACACACAGCTTATTTTCTGCAGCATCTCTCCAATTTTCTGCTGTGATTTCTTATTTCATTTTGACATTACTTGCAGAGAATGTTTAGCTGCATTTCTCCATCTCTTAGTCTCCATTTTGGATTTGCAGGAATCTTTATTCAGGTTTGTTCGAACTACTTACACATAGAAAAGTCCCCAAAGAGATGTCTAATGTGCTGAAATATCACCCCTAGAAATCCCATCTAAGCATCCATATGGAAAGATTTGAGACTGAGCCAGGTTCTGCTGAAAGTTTGCACCTGTTAAAGGGGTTGACCTTTCTTCTGCTGTATGACAGATGTCCACAGTCGCTACATCCTCCCTCAGAGCTACCTAATGCTGAAAGTGAGTTACTTGATGCAATCTGATGGGTTTCCTTGGATAGACAAGGTTTTCAACAATTGGAATAATAAACTGACCTGAATAAACTGCGTCGTTTCATAACTAGGATCTATTTTTTACATGTTTTCGTAACTTGGAATATTTTGGTTATAAGTACCTTGTGATGAAGTGTTTTGTAATGAGCTTAACAGGGACGTTTTTACTGTCGGCTGGTTAAAGATGTCATAATAAAACTTTAACATTCAAGCTTTTTGCAGGGTGAAATCCTAGGGATGTTAGTTTAGCTTATCAGGGTTGGTAATTTAAAGAGATACAAACATACCTTTCTGATCTACCAGTTTGTGTGATTGCCACATGCAGCAAGCCCACCTGGGAGCAACACCATGAGATTGGGATGTCCTGTTTAAAATCCCTGTTCAATCACTGCTTTTGGCTGCTGGTCATGTTGCTGTTGGCACTTTGATTGAATGTTTTCTATTCACACTCAGAGTCTCCTCTTAATAGCCCTTTTCATGTGACAGTGATCTATATGCAGGTAATTACAATTGGCCGTGATGGATAGTACTGTCAGATTCACCATAATTATCTTGAGATTAAGCATGTTTCAAAAGTTCTAAATGCCATAAACCATTACATGGTCACAGGAAAGTGTTTGCTTTTTCAGAAATGCAGACAATCATTTAGTAAAACAGCTACATTCGTCATGCTCAAATTTGATAGGTTCTTTAAATACAACGCCTTGCTAAACAATTCACATTCTTTGAAGTTTTTTTTTTTTTATATCTCAATTCACAATGACAAGAGTCAATTTTATGTGATGATGAAATTTTAAATACGGGATGATTTTTCAACTTTTTTAAAAATTAAAATCTAAAAAAAGTGCTTAATGCTTTATGAGCCAGTATTGTAAAATCACCTTCTTATGCATCCCGGTTGAAATTTGCTATGTCTCCACCTAACCTGACTCC
>NW_015150804.1:425019-427114 GCF_000732505.1 Cyprinodon variegatus
ATTTCTTAAATTTTGTTTTTGTCATTGAAAGGTTTTAGAGAGTAAAAAAATATAAATGAAAGGCACTCTAAAAGGCTAAGCGATGCAAAGATGTTCCTGACCTATAAGGACAGATCAGAAAGACAAAAGCCTCAAAGCCTGATTGGTCTTATTAAAGAGACTCCTTATCTGGCAATCCTTATTAGCTGGAGTGATGGATGCGATAATGGCCGACTGGCAGGTGGTACTGGACCATTAAGTGAGCAAAATGAAGCAAAGTTATCGGCAGCCTGGGTGTTGGATCCTGCGTGTCTCAGATTTTATCCTTTGCGAGCAGTGAGATGTGACCATATCTGTCATCATCTCATTCCTGTCCTGGCTCTATATGTGTCTTTGTGCCGCAGCCATTCATGGACTGACATGCTCAGAGTGAGAACAAAAGGAAGAGTGCAGGCAGGAACATTTCTGCTTCAAATGTTTCACATTTTCCTCCTCACTCATGCTTTAATTAGCTCATTCTTTTTCATTCTTTTTCTGCTGCTAGACCAAAGCATATTTTCGCCTAACTTTCCAGCAAAATTCAACATTTTAACTCATTGTATGTATAGTGTGTTTGTATATAATGACCACATTAGATTTTAATTTTGTTAGGAAGCACTAAGGTTAAGCACAGACAAGTAATAATTTGTTTTAAAAACAATAACTTGGAAAAGAGACAAAGCAAAAATCCCCCATTTAACCCATAACTGAGTTAGCAAACAACCATAGGCAGGTTTTTTCCTTCCTTTAAAACTTATTGCTGTTTGATCTAAAAATGTGAGTCTGTATTTTAACTTGAGGGCTCAGCACTTCTGTAACAGTGAAAGATTAAGCACAAAATATATTGTTAAGACCTCAGAAGTTGATGATACTATTGTATTTAAGAAACTGTTCCTGTTGTTCATGTTATGAGTATTGTGATTTGTTGTGTCCCTACTCGAAGAACCTGAAAACACTGTGAAAATATGCCAGACCTGTTGGTGGCGCTGTGACACATTAACAACCAAGTTGGGGAACTGGGCATGTGCACAACACAACACAGCGCAATTGTTGTCATTTTCTGATCGCTGCACTTTTATGTTTTGTTCAGAGAAGCTTAAAAGAAAGCAAAGGTTTGGTAAATTATTTATTTATGTCTACGCCTCAGCTTATCTTTATGCAGAAAGAGATTACTATAATACTCTGAATATAATCTCAATCAATCCTTACAAAGACTGGTTTTCTGAAAAGAAATAGCAGTAAGGAAGGAGATAGGAAGAAAAGGAAGAATGCTTTGCAATGCTTAGCTAGCATAGGGACATTGTGACATTTTTCTCCATTGCACAGGCGCCATACGGTTGCCCACAATCATTTGCATGACAGAGTGTATTGGCCTGGCTCATCTCATCTCATTAAGCTTAACAAAAATACAATATTTCTTCACATGTACTCTGTGTGACACATGATAATGAACACATCTTCATCTGCTTTGGTTTGTTTACATAGCACTTGATCTAACATTTGTGTAATTTCATTTTTTTTAACACTGTATTTTCAATTTGACAAGCATCCTCTATGTTCATATCCATCAAGTTAAACTCCACAATGTTAAAGTCTGCCTGAATTCACCACAGCAGTCCATAATTGCTATCCTAACCATGATGGTGTTCTTACCTTTGACCCTACATATGGTGAAGGGAAAGGAGTTAGGAGCAGGAGGCAAAAAAAATACCTGATGTATTTTCAATAAGCAGAAGTTTATTTGCATCATGACTTTAAAACTTTTGGGCTTTGCTTGAAATCATCTTAAGTTTGGGGATATCCCTGTTATTTCTTTACCTCATTCTTATTAGGTTATTTTTTTCAATCAACTTTCCAACAATATCCCAATATACAAAATTGTGAAATCCTAATTTCTTTACCAATGACTTACCCAGCTTATCTGTGCTCTATTGAATTTCATTAACGTTTGCCATCTATGACAGTGATTATTAGATTGCTATGATTTTCCTTGAAAAGAAAAATGTTTTTCTGGTCATATGTGATTTTTTTTGTGAAACTGAGTTTTGGGACTTTGTTGGTTGTAACTTGAAGAAAT
>NW_015150804.1:427225-433713 GCF_000732505.1 Cyprinodon variegatus
CAGTGATGCGATGTACTCCACAAAAAACAACAATGAGCAAATATGTTCTAAGTACCTCAGAGTTGGTCCTGAAAGACTAGAAAACAAGATTAATCTTTAATATTTTTGTGTGTTTCAATTGGATCTATCAAATGCTTTTTAGTACTGGTACCAATTTGGTTTAAAAATAAGCTTAACTGTTTCTTTATTTCTATTTTAAGATCGAAGATGAAACCCATCCTGTATATTTTTACCAGGTGTATAACAAAATAACATTCATATGGTTGATAAATGGATGCATTGTTTGCAGCTAAAATAAGCCTTTATTCAAGGGACATGTTAAGACTTAATTCTATTTAATTCTTTAACAGCTTCGGTTTGGGTCATAATATTCCAGAAATAAGTAAAAAAAAAAAGTAAAGGTGATCTTTCCATGCATTTTGGTCATTTTTTGTTTTTTTTAACTAAAACCATTCGAGAGGACACCTTGAGACATTCCTCTCATAATAAAAGTCATTATTGCCTTCAGTTTATTAAAAGTAAATGTTATATTGACATTTCAATAACTCAGCTTTATTACCTTCAGTGGGAAACTCAAAGGTTGTCTTTGGACTTTTGTTTCACAGCGATGCAAGACAAATACCGCCTGGAGGCAAAACATTTTGTAATAAGACTAAAATCTTATCCGGTACAAAAACATCTAGATTTCTGCTTTTCTTTTATTTTACCACACTTAAATTTTTTCTGAATAATGAAATGATCATTTTATATATTAAGTGTCTCCAGCTGTCTACAGGAGAGAGGCAGGGTCCACTCTGGACAGGTCGCCACTCTATCGCAGGGCAACAAAGAGACATACAGGAAGCCCGAGTACTGGAGTACAGAGAACCCACGCATGCTCAGGGAGAACATGCAAACTCCATGCAGAAAGACCCGGGCCGGGAATCAAACCCTGAACCTTCTTGCTGCAAGGCAGTACTGCTACCCACTACACCGCTGATCATATGAAGTGACTTAAATAACCTAAATAAGGGTTAAAGAAAAGCATTTATTAAGTGTAGGGTACCATTTTCCATAAAATTTAGCACATTGTGGGGACCTAGTGCTCTAGTGGGGACCATGGGTACAAATGCTGCTTTAGGCTTAGGTGTTAGGTTTAGGACTAAGGTGTGAATTAAGTTTAGGATAGGGTTTAGGTATAAACTCGTAATGCTTAGGGTTAGGGTAAGGGTCACATTAGGCTGTAGAAATGGGTAACAAATGAATGGAAGTCAATTGAAAGTCCCTACGAGGATAGAGAAACACGCTTGTGTGTCGGTATGTGTCTGTGTGTGTGTGTGTGTGCTTCTGCACAGAGCAGATACGTTAAAGGAACTTCGAAACAGTCACACCGAATAGCTTTTTATGTGAGAGAAAAGTGAAGTTAATGGCAGCAGTATCTCCTGTAGCGGCTTCATTTAGGAGAGAAATACAGCTTAGCAGATCAACTCAGAGGCAGTATTCAAATCAGGAATATAAAAAAGACCACATACAGTCAGTCACAGTAAAAGCACAGTCAGTAGCGATGTCTATGAGTGAGCCACAGAAGTACTTCCAATTTAAGCCTGTTTTGTGTTTGGCCTGAAACATCACTGAGAATTTGCACAATATATGAGAAAATCTATGGGATCTATGATAGACTGAATTAGTAAGACAGGAGCTGGTGTATCATCTAGAGGAGAAACTGAGGTTACCAGCAGGTCAGCTGATGTTACCCTACAGGACAGCATTACAGCTGAGCAGAAAACAAGGCAAGATAAACCCCTGCAAAAAAACAAAGATGGTGAGGTTGGAGGTGAGGTCATGTCAGTTACAGGTCAGGAGTGAGAGAGAAATATTATTTAGACTTCACATCTGGGTTCTTATGGTAAATAGCTACCAGGCTACTGAATGTATCTGAAGCCTGCAGTTCAGAATGATCATGTCTGTCAGATCAAAGGAAGGATTCAGTGTGAACACAACATTAACCAAAATGAAATGACCAGAGAATTTTTCATTTCCTGTTTTCTGCCTCTGCTATACACTTCCGAGTGTAAGATGATTGCTTTATTAGAAAATATGTGGTGGGTTTTTTTTATGCTTGTTTATGAAGCTCTCGGTTTCTATCCTTAATAAACCAGCGGTTCCTCACAGTCTCTGCCCAGTGACAGTTTCCAAAGCAGTGACATTTATATCCAAATGGTAATTGATTCAGAGGAAGCTGTTAGTATGCAGCTACAATTTAGCAACCCTTCTTGTGGGTAAAGTGGAAGACTCAAGCTCTAAAAACGAAACAGGAAGAAAATCCATGTTTTGCTCCTTAACTGGACACACAAACACATGGAGACTGTGTGAAGGAACGCTGCTGAGGCTCTTATTGATTGGATACCAGAGAGAATGGACTTTGTCACAGGCAGTACTCCCTGCTCAATCTCCAGGCTGTGTTTACTGGTGCATTTTTTTAACCTTCCAAGTCAGAGCACGAACATCACTGCAAATAAACAAGCAGCAGTAATCCTCCTCAAATACTGTAAAGCCTGCTGAACAGAAATAATGGCACCACATCCTGGGGGCCGACTGCATGCAGGGCCTTGTAAAATTGGCAGAGTTGTCACTCATGATTAGAGCTCTGGCCATGGACAGTTGCAATTATGACACACTTAACGAGAACAAATGAAGCAATGATTGGCCATATAATGTGACCTCTAGCAACTACCAGCAGAGCTCATTGTGCGTCCTGGCCGTGCGTTTGCTTTCAGCAGCTGCTTACACGAATGAAGGTAATCGCTCATCATGAAAGGCGCTGCAAAAATACACACACAAAAAAATTTGGAAGCGTTAAAGGATCCACTGAAGCGCCCAAGGACTGTTGTGTTCATTACAGCAATCCAGGGCTTCGCAGGAAACGAAGCAATTTGGAAGCAATGCTCTTGCTGCAAAGGTGAAATGAGTATAGTGCTAGAGTTTTCCAGCAAAGAAAGACGAATGTGTTCTACAGTTTACAGCCTGTAATTCCTCCTGTCCATCATGTTTGCTGCACATAGGTGATGAAAAGGAAGCAAATCTATTGCTATTCAAGTTGGGAAGTTGTTTTCTCTTGCCTCTTTCTTCAAACTTACAACCAGAATGATGCAGAACATGAAATATGTCAGCAAGCAACAACATCCCTTTTCACCTGCCCTCTAACTGACAGCCAGATGTTAGTTTTCACATAACATCTGCCAGTGCGAGGCTCTCTAACACTGACAGTCTGCTCTTCTGCTTTCAGTTTTAATAATTGCGCTGCAAGCATCGATTTTCAGAGAGAAAATTGGAGTTCTTCTCATTGCTTCTTTACCAACCTGTGTTTGTAACAGCTCCAAAAGGAGAAAAAAAAGAAAATAAAAAACATGCCCAAAAGCTTTAACTTCCCTGGATACCATTCTATGATACCAATACCAGTTCATCAGGTGTTTTTGTTTTTATCATGCAGCTTATCTTGTCAATGTGGTCCATTATGATTGCTGCCATTGATCGTTTTCTGTACATCCTCGAGATAAAACAGCCCAAGTCTTTATAGCTATTTTGTTTTAGGAAGATAAATTAGAAAAAAAAAAAAAAATGTTTTCCTCTTTATCTGGCCATAGATGTATGTTATGCACCAATTAGATGATGTTACTTTATTATTTATGATTAATTTGTTTCATGTTTTAAGTGTTATGCCTTCCTTCTAATATAAGTTTTTTTTCTGTATGTCTGCTTCTGTCTCCTTGAACCCCAGTCGGCCTCAGCAGATGGCCGCTCACTGAGCCTGGTTCTGCTGGAGGTTTCTTTCTGTTAAAGGGAGTTTTTCCTCTCCACTGTCACTACAACAATGCTTGGTGTGAGGGATTGCTGACAAGTCCGTGAGTTGAAGCAATCAGCTGGTTTTCCTTAGTTAGAAATCCAATCTGACTTTATGATCTGGTTGAATTGTAAAGTGCCTTAAGATGACATGTTGTGATTTGGATCTATATAAATGAACTGAATTGAATTTGAATTAATGCAATGTTTTTAACTGTTAAATATATTTGGCCTTACTATTTTAAAGACCATATCAAGAAATGTTTTCATTCCTAAGAACTTAACTTAATTTTCAAAAAAAGGGATCAAAGGGCCTGGTAGCCTGAAAAAAACAATAAGCTTAGTTAAAATTCAGCATAATTACCCTTTACTCTTCCCTCTTCTTTCTTATTATTATTATGATCTTTTTTGGGTTCTGTTCAGTATTTTGAGTAAAAGATTTAAAAAACCCTGCGAAGTTCAAACATCACCTTAAATAAACAATGATAATTTATGGGGTTCCTTGAGGCTCCGTTTTTGTAGCACTTTGATTAATGGTATTGTGGAGGATTTTTGCGAATTTTTTCAAACACCTGCCCTCTTCACTTTTAATAAAATGCACATGCACAACCCTGTACCCTTCCCGAGAGGGAGCAGGCATGCGAGAGCATGCGCAAGCCCATTTCTCCATGTGCACACTAAAAGATGCTGTTCTTTTAGGTCATACAGGCTTACTGTGACCGAACATCCGCCCTAAGTCCTAAATCCCTCAATTACTACATAATCCCCTAGAGCGGGGACTATATAGCCAAAACAAGGCTTTGTTGGGCTACTCTATAAAGCCTCAACCGAAACGCTATTTCTGACATCTTGAACTGAAAAAGCTTCCTGGATGGGAAGCAAAACGTCTTCAAACTTGGAAACAAAGTCCATTGGATTGTTTTTTTTTTTTTTTTACTTTTGTGGAATTACTATGACCTGGATAACTGAGAATCTTCACCAGCATCGATGTGACGTTGTTGTCTAGTTCATGTTCTCGTTTTCTGGGGCCAGTGGTGAGAGGAGTTTTTAGCATTTCGTAGTGTTCCTCATATCCTGACCTGTTCTGCCTCTCGGCTACTGAGCGTGCCGCTTCCCATCTAAACGTTCTGCCTGATCTCTCTGTGGTCCCCTGGAACCTTGAACCAGCCTGTTCCTGTTTTGATCAGTATCCCTGATCAGGCTTCAGACTCCTGGACCTCTGAGCTTTCGTGTTTTGATCTGTTTACCTGACCTGGCTCGGACTCCTGCTGCCTTTCGGGACTGCCGCACCTGGGACACTCTTGTTGGCAGCCCACCAGCTGGATCCGACCTCATTCTCTGGCCATGGACTGAACTTGAAAACCAGATTAGTGACTCACATGGATAACCATCCTCCAGTCAGGTTATCATGGTCACTTACCTGTGTTTTTCTCCGATCAGAGTTTCCAGTGATGGGTGGTTCCCCGCCTCAGCCGCTGCAGATCCGCAGCTCCTCAGCTCCACTTCTGTTATCTTTGTTTTAATAAAATGCTTCGATTTATCACACGGTCTGTCTCGCCTTGAATTCTGGGTTGAGTTCTTCTCTAAAATTATAGAGCTTTTTAACTTTTAAAACATTGACTACATTTTGTAACACTAGTCCCTCTTGTCTATTCAACTCATGGTGGCTAAGAGCAGATCACGGTGCTGTATGTGATATGGAAAAAATGGCATCAATGCCACCAGATCAACTCCCAGTTTAGCCCGGATCGCTACCTGAAAAAAAAAACACACCACTATGTGTTGGTTCTATTAAAGCATCTTTACTTTAAGAAGTTGCTCTTCCCATGTAGGGGGGAAATTTAACACACGCTGCACTATTAATCATTTTTAATTGTAAAAAGCTGTGCTGTTACTTAACTTTTCAGCTTCTGCTAAATTTTGTTTTACAGTCTCCAGGGCCCACTTCACCGATACCCACAGTGCAGCTTTGCTCCAGTCGCTAAATGTGAACTTGAAACATGTCCTTCACATCTCCAAAGCCACCTACATCCCTTTTTAAAAGTTTTCTTTATTGTCCTTATTTCTATTTTCCCTCTAATTGTTTTTGGTGATGAAAAAAATCCTAAGTTCCCCTGTAAAACTGCTTTCTCACAATTATTCTCTGCAAGAAAAAGCTGGCACTTTTAATGAAAAAGGGCAAGAAATCAGATATATTCTCATTTCCATAATATTAAGTAAATAATTCATAGGATCATGGAGCTGTTCTTCACATGGGAATGTTTCTATATGACACGTGAGCCAAAAACGTTTGCTCAAAATGCACCAGGAAACGTATAATTCGAATTATGAATTAAATACGGGGCTTTGC
Source organism: Cyprinodon variegatus (assembly GCF_000732505.1). Lineage (NCBI taxonomy): Eukaryota > Metazoa > Chordata > Actinopteri > Cyprinodontiformes > Cyprinodontidae > Cyprinodon > Cyprinodon variegatus. The sequence continues at coordinate 433,395 of NW_015150804.1, forward strand.
TTTACATCAGCAGACAGATGCAAAAACCATCTTCCAGTCAAGTGTCAGTTTCATTTTAGTAAGTTTCACTTTGCATGAACTCTGTCCATAGCTGAAAGCAACAGTATTAAGCAAAAGTATAGGACCTGCTAATAAAACATGTTATTTCTCTGGGAACAAAAGTTAAACAAGGCAGATAAAGTTTAAAAAGTACAGTAGGAACCAAAGATCTTAACAACAGAGGAAAATGTTTTATCGAAATTTCCTCTCCAAAGGCCTTCACCACACGCTTTGTGAAGTTTTGTTCACATTTTTAAAGGAAATTTATTTACTGGCAAAT
>NW_015150804.1:435100-451878 GCF_000732505.1 Cyprinodon variegatus
GGTGAGTAGAAAATGAAGGCTAATCATGTTTTGGGGGTACTATTCCTTTAATAGCGATCAAGTTTAATATAGTAAAAGCGTATTTAGGCTAAAATAAGCAAAAGCACCATATACCAGTATAAGTTAACGAGGCTTTTATGTTAAATATAAACCAGGTTTTATGAGTAAAAGTACTTGAAAACAGTGCTTGCATGCTCAATCTGTAGGTTAGCTCATTATTATCTTCCACTGGTTCTTTGTTTGTGGAAAGTTGGAATTGGGAAAGCTGCCGCAGATAATATGTCAGTGTCAACAGTTTAATGTTTGTTGGTGCTTGAAAGCGTTTTTTCAGTAACAGGTAAGGAATAACACCATCTCATCTCTTACTTTTTTACATTCTTTATACAGTTTCTGCTTTTGGATCACTGTTGGATGCACAGTTTGTTCAACACAATATCACAACCTGCATTAATAAAATTATCTTGTGGAATAAAGCTGATTAGAATTGAAAGTTGTCATCATCATTGAAAAGGTTTATTAAAATTTTATATTTTCCTGATTATGGCTGATAGCATCTTCACACCCTCTCTATATTTGCCAGATAAAACAAATTGTTCTCCTCGGCTACCCAGAATTACCCAACCCACGGGTGATTGCATTTGTATTCTTCACAAAGCTTATTAACCATGTTGACGCTGCCTGGCTCATTAACGAAGGCAGCAGATCGGACCCTTGAACAGGGATGGTGTCAAAGGAGAGTAATTCCCCTCTGCACTTAAACTGGGGCAGACACTTTGGTTTGTGCTTTGAGCCAAGCCAAATCAAGACCCAAATAAAATCCCTGATTGAAAGATGAAATATAGACCAGCTAAACATAAGTGCGAGAATGTGGGGCACACATTCATGATGATAATCAACATGACAATTATGAGGCGAGTGCTTTCGAGAGCTTTCCCTTCTATAAAGCAGGAGAATGTAATCCATTCGCAGCATGTTAGCTTGTGATGTTTGATGTGAAAAAAACAACCCAGGAGCTCAAGATTTCTTCATTTATTATGTTACTTCTTTGTGGAAATAGGGCCTCATTAGTTTTCAACCCATATCGACCCCATTGTTAACTGTCAGAGCATATTGCTGAGGTGCAATATGCTTTCAGACCTGTTTAAGTCTCATGGACAATCCTTCACTTTGTCTCCAACATCCCTTTTGATGTGACATTTTGACTGACAGAGGAATTTAGAGCCAATTTGCAAATGCTGCCTTCCAGAGCATCCACAGTGGAAGGAAATTTGTCAGAAGGCCATTTTTTCATGTCTTCCTGTCATATTATCAGTTAAGAGATATAGACTTCGACACATTTTTGTCAAAGACTTTCAGGGTTGGATTCATCAAATGATGTACTAGCTGGCTATTAACGTCCAGATTCTGTTCTTCTATCAACATAAAAAGAATTTAGATGAATAAAGTCAAGTTAGAGTGTTCTGTCAAATTAATAGCTCTAATTACGATGAGATTTAAATCATCTATCTCGAAAAAATAGTCAAGACCTTTTTATATCTTAATGTTTAATGAACGGTTCTGCCTTCTTTCACTGATTTGTATCAGTGAAACCTGATTTGTGATTGTCATTATGAACACCAAAATGTAATTAAAGCACAAACTCTAAACCAGGCATACCCAAAGTCGGTCCTCAAGGGCCGCTGTCCTGCCGGTTTCCATGTTTCAGCACAGCTGATTCTGATGATTCCAGTTCAACAAAAGCCTGTTAATCAGCTATCAATGAAAATCAGCTCTGCTGGAGCAGGGAAACCTATAAAAAAAACCCGCAGGACAGCAGCCCTGGAGGACAAATTTTGAGCATGCCTGCTCTAAACCTTTAGGTTTGTGAAGCAATTGGCTGCATTGTGCTCAGCAAGGCAAATGCAGAGTACATTGATTTGTTTAGCACAAACGGTCCATGTATGTGCAGCCTTCGCACATCATTAATGTGATGGCTAAGCTTGACTCTAAACATATTTTGTTCACGGGGCAGACAACCTGTCTACTTTAAAGCTACGCTTAAAACTTTCACTTTTGATAAAGCTTATAGTTAGAGTGACTCAGGGTATCCTTATCCTTATCTCTGTAGCTAATGTATGCTGCTATAGGCTTAAGCTGCCGGAGGACACAGGGGCAACTTTACATGGCTCTGGTACTGTATGTTCTACTTCTGTTCTCCAGTTCTCTCTGCTTTTTCTAGTAAGTAGCTGTATCTGTTCTGGTTCTGTTTGGCTGTGACACAATCCTGGAGGTATATTTTGGCTGAATCCTAAACCGCCCCCTAACCACTTGCCCTTAACTATCAAGTGTCACTCACAGTAAAATAACACTCACAGCTGTGGAAGGCAACTGGATTGTATGTGGGGCTACAAATGTGGATGGGACAGCCTCTTCCCTCCAACAGAACAGTAATTCCTTTGACAACACAGTGACGCCTTTCTAAGTGGCTGTAGCTTTGTGGTGCAGGTTAACATAGCATCAAACATTAGCCATTAAAAAAAAAAAAAAAACAACTGGTCAAATAATACTATTTCATAGAGGACCTTCCAATTATAGATAAATGACGTCTTTTTTCTTTTTCAGAACTTGTAATTTTTCTGTCAGTTGGCTTACGATCGAGCAAACCAGCAGCACTTAGAATTGAATGCAAGTGTTTCCTTCGCCAGTAGTTCTTTGTTACACTCAATTCCAAATTCAGTCGACCCTGCACCGATGCAGACTCACTAATTAAGGGCTGAACGGTCCATTTGCCAAACCCACTACGTGGTTTGGGATGGCCCTTAATGTGCCGGACCCTCTGTGGAAACGCTCAAACTGAGGGTTTTTGCTTAGGGATAATGTTTAGGAGCCAGTTTAGGATTCAGCAATAATCTGGGCTGCTGCCATCAACAACTTGAATTATACACGATAGAGATGGGCCTGTTCTTTATTGTATTGAAGGATCTTTATTAAGGTGCTAGGTTTGACACATTAAAATGTGCAGAAGACATAATAAAATATTTCCTCAGATCATCAAAGGAGTCAAAGTAAAACCTCTGCTCTGTGAAGTAATAACTGCAGACCTTTGTTCAACAGCATTCACCTTGCTCAAATAGCGCTCTGGCTGCCTAAAACAAATAATTCTCAGCAGTGGCTTCAGTCGCCCCACCAGATGGATGAGCTTTGACACATCAGATAATAACTGAGTGAGTGAGGGCATGGACTTTTAGAACAATGAAAGCAAACAGTTTGAAAGTCAGTTCCAACTACTTCCTTTCTGTGTCAAAATTACTTTTCAGGGTGTTTTAATGTGGTCATTTCCACCATCTGGTGCAGCAGGTTTCACCAGATTAAAACATATTGTGGATATCATTAAACTTCCAGCAGAAACAGGACAAAAATGCCCTTTTACTCGCTTAACCTTCAGCAACGACCACTAGCTCTCCTCCAGGCCCATTAAGGCAACAGGTGCAGTATTTATATAAAGTACAGCAGACTTTTTAATATTTTATATCATGCTTTTTTAAGCCTTCCAAATTGAACTAAAGGAATGCATATGATCAAATATTACTAATACAGAGTATTTAGTTGTTATGAGATATTTGTTTTCTTGTGCAATTTTTCAAACCCAGAAAAAAGACTGTCACTTTGATGCTGCCCTCTTACCATAGAGCTGCTGCAAAATGAATCAGAATCAGAATCAGAATCGGGTTGATATTATGACACAACTTTAATAAAGCTGAGCAAAGAAACAAACAAATTATCTGGATCTAGACACAACCTAACAGAATTACAGTTGCTGTCATTGTGCAGTTTAGCTGCTAAAGCAAGTAGCTAATCTGCTCAAATGGAGAACTTTGAGCAGAAGAGATCATGCTTTGCCTCCCATCACCAATTACTAATGTGTGAAAGTGGGCATGTTGTTTACTGAGCAGCTGCAGCTCGGTCAAGGTAGGCGCTTCCTAAAGGGTGGGGATCATCACTGCTCAATGTAAAACAGTGATGGACCCTCGTGTTCAAAGACAGCAAGGAGCAGCTGCTCACAAAGCAAGATTTCTAAGGATTAGTCAGAGATGCATGAATCAAGGCTGGGAATCTCTACATGCATGTTTGATAAATAAATGATGTTACAACATAGTTACTGTATGATTAAAAACTATGATGAAATATGCATTTTTGAAAACAAAACTGAAATTGTGAGATCAGGTTATCTTTAGTTTTTGGACCTTAAATCTAATGTCATGGTTTTGGTTCTGTTTAAGTTTTCTTTTTTAGTTTTCACTGGTTTCATTTCCATTTTGTGTTATTGTAGTTGTTTTTGGTTGTATTTGAGTCCCTTTGTATTTCTTGTTTACTCTCTGTTGCCCTCTTGTGTCAGTCTCTTTCCCCTAGCTCACTTTTAGATTCTCCTTTCCACACCTATTACTTGTCTGGCAATTAGTCCTCCCATTGTTTCTTTATGCCATATGTACTCCTTCTGTTTGGTCACTCTTTGCTGGTTCCTCATCATTTCTTTGCCCCTCAGGAGAGTTTTCTCTGAAGTCTTCTAGTTCTTGGTTTTCTGTATTTTGTTATTTTTTGGTTTTTCCCCTCAGTTGTCACCCTTTTGGGTTATTAAATCTGCAAGAAACCACTTCAGCTTCATTCTCTGCATTTCAGTCCTCTTCAAACCTTCAGAACCTGACATATAAAGCCTTTAAGGTAGTGATGTTATGAGATGAACCAAGGCTTCAAGGCGAGTGTTGAGTAATAGAGGGGGCGTTTCTGCAAGGTGCATATCGCTGGCTTGCTTCATTTGGGGGAGAAGCCAAAATAGAGACGTCCAAAGCCTCACTACCCTGCCATACCATGTGACCGTTTCGGAAAGTAGTTCAGCTCGCCAGGAATTCAAGATGTAGGAGTTTGTAGGAGAGTTACTGTCAGTTGGATGGAGTCTGGATATATTCTAAGAATAGATTGGTTGGAAAAACAACTGATCTAGTAAGTTAAAACTAGTTTGGTCAGATTAAACAATGTAATGATCAAAATCTGAGCAACACGCTGATTATAGATGTAAGATGTTTTAAGCTTTCAGAATCATCATCACTTTGTTAGAGGCATGAGCTGTAAGAGTTGGACTCCCACTCTTGAGATTGACGGTTCAAAGACTCACATCAGACTTTTTTTTTGGCTAATGTGATTAATTTGTGTTGGTTTGTCCTACTACCAATATAGATTGGGTAAAACACTGCCAAAGTATGATTGATTGTTTTGACCAAAAGATTGGTTGAACACATAACTTCCAACCCGATTAAAACCAAAAACTATCATGTCTGAAAAAAATGACTGTTCATCGTTGTCCAATTTGCACAAGCACTTTCACTGTCTGCTTGAGCCTTTTTCACAAAAATGGCAGGAAAACAGTGATTTTTCTCTTCTAAGACATTTTACACACAAATATCTTACAAAATATTTTATTATACAGACCAATCATTAACTATTTCAAAGGAACTTATGTGGGGGAAAAAAAAATAAGAAAAACAATTGCAAAAAATCAGATTATATTACTAACTGTACTTCTGCACTCCACCGATAGATGGTGACATTTTCACATGAGGCTTCATGAACTGTAGGTATTGTTGAAGCATTTAGCCAAACAGTTAAAGTGCCTCATGAGGCTTCATTTCACAATCACTAGTTTAGGGTGCACTATAGTCAGCTCTTCTAAATGTTTGATGCAGAGGTGGATAATCCAGGTCCTGGTCCAGAAAGTTAAAGGCCTGTACAGAGATCAGTTTCAACTATATCCATTTCCAACTCCACAAAGCAGACTAATCACTTGGTTACGTGAATAGGATGAAGGAAAACAAGGCAGGGTTTTTATTTTCTGGACCTGGATTATCCACCTCTGGTTTGATGCTACTTCTGGTCTGATGGTTAGGTTAATTGGATTCTCTAAATTCTCATTAGGTGTGAGTGTGTGCATGAATGGTTGTTTATACTGTTTGTCTTTGTGCTGCCCTGCGATGAACTGGCGACCTGTCCAGGGTGTAGCCGCCTCTCGCCCGTAGCTGTAGATAGACACCAGCACCCCTCACAACCCCGCTTGGGATACGCTTGACGGAAAATGGATGGATGGATGGATGGTTTGTTGCTTTTCTTTCCAAAGTCAGAAAATGGTGTTGTCCTGGTTTGCTCTATTGTGACAAACAATAAGCTATGAGCTAAGCTAAATAAATCTCTGTATTCATCAGTCCAGCTACAATCCAGCCCTTGCCTACAGTTTGGGGACATGTAATGAACATATTGTAGAGATGCTGAATACAAACTTCTAAACCCAGTTTTTTCTGTTCAATGTAAACATATGGCAACCATAGGTTGAAAAGTAGCATCATCTATGATGAGCAGAGAGTAGAGTTAGTGCTCCTCCACGTCAAAGGGGGGGTTCAGGCACTCAACCAAGTCACCTTCAGGCTAGGGCAAAGCTACATTTAGGTACAAGTAGGCGGTGGCCTAGGGCTCCACATTCCTGAGGGCCCCATAAAACTCCTCATGCTGATATAATTCATACAGTTTTATTGTATGTTATTTTTTAATAGAAAATTAAGTTATTTTTTGATTAAATAATTTTGCTAAAATGCAATCAGAAAACATGTCTTCAGTCTCGACTACATTGAATAAATCCATCTTACTGCAAAAAGAATCCATGAAGAAAATGAAGAGGTGAAAAAAAGAAAAGGAAAGGAAGATGAACAGAGATTTGCGTTTTCCAAATTCTGCCACAGTTTAGGGAACCTCCATTTAAAGCAACGGTGCACAGTTTCAGGTCCCAGGGGCCAGGATCCAGCAACTTTCACATCCATCAACACACTGAAATCAAATGGCTGCGTTACCTTCTCAGTATGCAGTCAGTTCCTCCAGAGTCCTCTCAATCTTCTAATTACTTGATTAAGGTGTGTTGAACCCAAAACACGTATGAAAGTTGCAGGATACTGGTCCGCAAGGACTGGAATTGTCCACCCCTGATTTAAAGGTGATCCAGACACCTTCCCCCTTATAGAGGAAATCTAAGGGCAGATCAGGAAAACAATGCAGAGACCATTTATCTATTCCTTCAGGGCGGCAAATTACTTGAGATCCCCCAGAACGAGCAAAAGCGTGTTGTTACTGAGAGGGATTTTTAAATCCCCCCTTGTTTTGTTTTTTTACCACCTGATACCCTAAGATGGTCTTTAGAGTAGGTATATTATTTTTAGGCTGAATCAATATATAACTTAGTGTTAAAATGGCAACATTAACAGATTAACAGACCTATCCTGAAGCAGGGTAAATAGAAGATATAATAAATATTGCTAATTTCTTTATTTAAAAATACTTTTTACTAGACATATATCTAAAAACCCACTTCAGTTTATACATTTTAACCTATGATATATAAGCCTTAAGTCCAACATTTAGTTTTCCTCTTTAAGGACCCATTAAAGGTGTTCAGGCATCTGGAGAATCTTATAGGTTAAAAAAACACCTTAGACTAGTAAGACGAGTAGAAAGGTAAGTCACTTGTACAACAATTGCTGCATACAATTAAATAACCTCTTCTTCTTTAAATAATTTAAAAGATGAGGGAAATAGTACTTCTGTCTTATCAGTTTGTCAGTTTTGTTCACAGAGCAGATTTCATCGGTAGCAGCTGAGATGAAAATGTGCTAAAATGCTTCAAACTGTCTCTTCTCCTTCATTTAGCATATTATAAAGAAATCATGCTTTTAAATGCACAAGTAGTATAAACATTATCAAAAAAAAAAGGACCTTGGATGTGCCAGTCTAAAATCAGTTGTTAAAATGAAAATCAATATTGTGTTGGTTTTCTTTCTTCCTGTTTTTAAATTATCTTTCTTTTTTTTTCTTTTTTGGTAAATGGTGTTAGAGAGGCATTCAACAACTTGTGCTAATTACATTCCAATATGCTACTGGCCCTGGGCTGATAAAAGAACAGATGTGCAGCAGGTAGGGGCAATTTGTCTTATTCCAACAGGAAATATTCCTCTGCAATTATGGATCATGCAGTTTTTTTGTTGTTGTTTTTTTTTGTGCATTTTTTCTTATTTCAACCCAGCCTTGTCTTACCATTCCCCTTCTGAAGACTTAGCAGCATGGTGCAACTATAGCATGTTTTAGCTTACTCATCTGAAAATATCACCAAGTTTCAGTAGGCACAAAGGAAAGAATCCTCCCACTGAAATGCATTCATTTAATTGTTGTGTAACCAGATACATGAATAAAATTACGGGTTTTTTTAACAGCATCCAAATGCCTTGCAAAGTATTTTGAGTTCTGCGTTTTCTTTAGATTTAACCACTGAATAAAGGTAAACTAAACTAAACTAAAAACTGTAGCCCAGTGCTTTTCACTGTTATCTACCCAAACCCCCTCAAAGTATTGTTGGAATATTCCCTAACGCAGAGAAACTCTAGGTCTGCGCCAAAACGCATCTCCTCTTCCTTAACAGTTTTCCTAAACTCTGATTTTTTTTCCTGACTTGCGAGTAATCAAGTGAAACCTGCAGGCACGCGGCCGGGTAGGTGGAGTGGCGATTTGGTCGTTAACGGGGGTATTTGATCTGGTGACGCGGCCGGAGGATGGGAGGGTGGAGGGCCGACCGCAGAGAGAGAGGAGGCGGGCCGGAGAGGAGGGAGAGAGGTCTTGGCTCTTGTCTTACCAAGGCGCTTTGATTCAGTAGCTGAGACGGCGCGGCGCTTACCAGCCACTCCGAAGCTTGTAAGTCTCCTTCTACTACTTATCAACCTGCTAGTTATCCGTTTAAATATTTGTTTAGTTTTTTGAGAGAAGGGCAAAAGTTAAGGTAAATTATTTTAGAGGAACTGGTTGGAAGTGTAATAATCAGAAGTTTGAGTAAAATGGAGGATGTGCAGTTTTAATCTGCATCGAATGCACGCACAAGTGATGTAAATAATCGAGTAAAAACAGATGCATTCCAATTTTTGAAGATATTAGAAGTAAAACTACACTTTTAATTCCAATTCTTTGCGATCCGACAATCCTAATGAGGACTTGGGCGCTGTCCGTGGTGCTGAAACTCTTCTGAGTTTCATTCCGCATTTATTCTGTCTATAAAAGTCCCCAATGAGGTTTATAGTAGCGACGCTTTAATGACCATCCTCTTACCTCTCCACAGCGCAATCCATCGACAAATTCGGACAAAAACGGATTTCTACAAGGGGACTTCGTGTCGTTATTTCGTCTCTTTACGCACAGTTTCCAAAAAAATAACTTTCTACATTTCAACATCTATCTGAAATCTTTCCATATATTGGATCGATAAAGTTTTAAAATATGTCCAATAAGGAGAATAACAGCCGCTCAACGTCCGAGAGTTTGAGTTTGGCAACAATGCGAGTCCCTGAGATGAAGAAAAGCGCAAGAGTTTCCACTCGATAAGAATTGGAAGAGAAGGACAGAGCAGAACACACAGTGCAGAAGGAAGTGGAGGTCAACAAGCCAACACCAGCGCCTCCTCACATGATGGGGATAAAGCACCTCCTGCTTCTTTTGATTTACTTAGACCCCCTAAATGTCCTGTGCGCTGCCGCCAACGCCAACAAGAGGAGCAAACCCCCGCCGAGGAGGAACCCGAAAGTGAAGGAGGTGAACGCAAGCACCACCGCGCTCCCCGCCGCTATCCCGCGGAAAATCACCCAGGTCCAAGCTCCTTCCGTGGGTCAACATGATACCTGCATGGGCTACTACGACGTGAGTGGCCAATACGACAAGGAGTTCGCCTGTAATAACACGGACCACCGCTTCTGCTGCGGCAGCTGCTTCCTGCGCTTCTGCTGTGCGGATCGCGGGAAGCGGCTGGAGCAGAAGACCTGCACCAACTACAACACCCCGGACTGGATCAAAACCCAGCCCCCTTCACCAGCGCCCACAGGAGACACATACGACCCAGCGCTGGACCAGACCAACACCACGGTGTACATCACCTGCGGGGTCATTGCGCTCATCATCGCCATTGGGATTTCTGCTAAAGTTGCCTATGATAAAGCCACCAAACCCCCTCAGGAGATGAACGTGCACAGGTAAGAAGATTACTAGCTAGTAAAAGTGATAAAAAAAAAAAATTATAGCCCGTGAAACTAAATTTTGGTTCAATACATTTTTATAACACACCAAAAATAATATAGTGCAATGTTTTAAGGAGAAAAAAGCAAAGTTTGAAGCTTTAAAAAAAATCTAAAAAGTGTGGCATACATTTGTTCAGCTCATTTAGCCCCCTTAGCCAATACTTTACAAAACCAGACAGTTGAATTCTAATTAATAATTAGATTACTTTTCAAACCACAGTTGTATGTATTTAGTTGTATTTGAATTATGGATCTTAATTGCAAACTGGCACCACACTTTTGATCTTAATTTTTTAAAAGCTGTGTATTACTTAATAAGTTGGTCATAATATTTCAATTTAAATTCAAATACAACGTAGTTAAGAAGATGACTTTAACCAAAAATATATATATATTAGCTAATTTTTGAAAGTCACTCTCACACTTAACTAACACATAACTCCCTTCTACAGTTTTTTGGGAAGATTCTGCCCACACTTTTACTGTTTCTCAGCTCAAACAGCAGCTCCAGTTCATTTATTGGTCCCATTTTTAAAGGTAAAGATGGCTCTCTTTTCCATAATTTGCATCACATGTTTGATTGTTTGGTGTTTCCCGTTTCATATTAAACAAAGCCAATGCTACTGAAGAACCTCCAGATGGGAAAATCTTCTCTCACCAGCTGAATCAACTCAACATTGGAAGTGACGCTGTGAGCTCTACAAGGCAAATGTTTTCCCCCCAATAGCTTTCATCCCAGTTCAAACCCTCCAGACACCCTCTGGGGGTTTACTGAAAGGCTTTCCTCTTTGCCCAGTTTGTCTGTGTTATTTTGTTGAGATGTCGAAAGCTCCATAGCTGCATTTTCCACAGATCAGGACCCAAAGGCCATGTGTTTTATTTAAAGTTAAACACCTGCAGAGCCGATCATAGAAACCATTGTTTTAACAAGCTGTGCATAGTATACCTACTTTGACAAAGATTTATTCTCACTGGCACCCCTGGTAAATAAGCATAATAAGGCTTAAAATAAATCAACATATATTGCATAAAAAAATTTAATATTTACGAATCAAAACAATTTACCTTTTATTTGAGTACAGTTATTCAGTGGATGCATCCAATGTTTAGATCTAATGGATTAATACTACTGAGATGATATTACATATAAGTGTAAAAGATGAATAATTTATTTTCATTTTATCATGATAATAAATTGAAAATGAATTATATAAAAAATGGTGTTGGTATATTGTTAAAAATGTTCATTTTAATATCAACAAATAAAATGGTCAATCCATTTATCATAACTTCAAAACCTTTTTTCGCGGACTGGATGCCACTTAATCTTCTATAAAATTTTGCATTTTCTGGTTCATACAGATGGAAGAAATCTGTGACCATTCTTCTTTCTTAAACTCTGGTCCTGGTGGGCCACTGTTGTGGAACTTCTAGATGTTTCTCTACTTGGAAACACCTCAGTGAAATTATTCTGTAATTTGTAGGACTGCAGAAGTTTTCTGCTTGCTGGGGGAATAATTCAGCTCATTGATTGTGGTCTATTGGACCAGGGATGTTGGTGAAAGATGCAGAACGCTGAGCTCCTGAGGACGAGAGTCTAAGACTTCTGCCATAAATAGTTCAAAGTCCTTGTTCCTTTTTATTCTATTCTCTTCAGCTCAGCCTAGAGGTTCTCACCCCATATGTGAGATTAAAGGTAAAGACCTGTTAGGATTTAGGGTTTTTGGACTCAGATGGAAAAGGTTGGCTTTTTCTCTGCTTAGCTGTGTATCGATATCGATATCACACTAAAAGACCTTTGCACAAGACATTTTCAATTATTAAAACAGCCTTGATGCAATGCACTTTTTTTTCCCAAGCAATACAAACCTGCACTATAACAGATCCTCCATCAAATGAGAATAAGTTGCTTTTCTACTTATTCATCTAATTCAATCTTAGTCCAATTTGACCAAAAACCTTAGTTCTGGTTAAGTTCCGGAAGAGTTTTCACATATTTACCTTGATTGTATGGCAACAAAGCTTCCCAGCTTCCTAGGATTTGGTGTTTAATGGGTTTAATGGGGACACGGTGACCAAAGATGTCTCTTTATGCAGATCCCATGGTGATCTTTAGAGCTTCCTTCCTCCCCTTTACTTGCCATCCTCCCCACTGCATTGTGGTCAGTTAAACATGTGTTATATTCCTGTCTTATGGCTGATGGCGATGAGAAATTGGACTTTTCATCACATGATTTTTAGATGACATCGATATTTTCTTTTAAGCTCATTCAGGGTCCCCAGCTCATTCATATTCTGTTGTTTTTAAATCAGCTCTGAGAACAGGGACTCGTATTCCAGAGCTTTTTTTATGTTAAAAGTGACTGAAAAGCAAAGATAAAATCAATCCAGCAAACATATCTGCCACTGATGAGAAGATGAAGATTTTATGCGTTTTGCCTGATGTACTTTTTAGAGTTTAGAGTTTAGTTGCTGTTATTTATTTGCTGGGTGGGCTGCAATAAACCCTGTTTTTTGTTACTCTTTCTAATTCCAGGAGGGTTTTTCAGTCTTATTATTACATTATTATGTTTACCACTTTTAAATCACCTGCCTTTTGTATTTTAATTACTCCACCTTGCAATTAAGTTGTATAAAAGTCCCTTACTGATTACAGAAAGAAAACACATTAACATTTTCCATGATTGTATGTTATAATAACAACAACTTTCTTTGTTTGAAGCACTTAGTGTCCATTAGTTTGAGCTGAGCCATGCTGTTTTTGCAGAGATGGTTCTTCTTCAATGTTTATATGAGGAATAAAGATCCTCTCACATGTTCATTCGAGCGGTTCTATTTTGGGCGACCAGGGAGATTCCAGTGCCTATTTTTATTTTCTCCTTGGACTGTGTTCCTACGGGATGGGCTTTTCAGAGTATACCCAGAGTCCCCTTTACATTTCTGGGTCACATCCCCAAGTGCTCTAATGATCAAAGAAACCAATGAGGTCTTTATTTTCACAGTCCTAGGGATATATCAGTTGTTCAATGTTCCCCTTGTTCCCTCTTCATGTTAGGGGCATCTTTGCACCATCTGCATATTAGGTCCCCTGATCTTGAAGGCCTCTGTGTCATAACATTTCGAGCTGCATGAAATCTACTTTATTCTTCAGTTTATCCCACCTTCATAAAATTTTTCAGCCTTTCAGCCACTTGCTTAATCAATCCCATCCATCCATCAATTTCCTATAACGCATATCCCTACTGGGGTCGCGAGGGGTGCTGGTTCCTATCTCCAGCTATCTACGGGCGACAGGCGGGGTAAACCCTGGACAGGTCGCCAGTCAATTGCAGGGCAACTCAAGGCACACTCACACCTAAGGAGAATTTAGAGAAGCCAATTAATCTAACAGTCATGTTTTTGGACTGTGGGAGGAAGCCGGAGTACCCGGAGAGAACCCACGCATCCTCAGGGAGAACATGCAAACTCCATGCAGAAAGACCGCGGGCCAGGAATCTAACCTGGAACCTTTTTGCTGCAAGGCTGCACCACTGTGCCACTGAGCAGCCCAACTTTCTTAATCTAAAGTTGATATGCATCATGGAGACACATGATACTTCATCTTTATCCTCCTCTTGTTCATTGAGTTTCTGACCCCAGATACATTAATTTAGCCTCTCACTAGTCCTTGCCTTCCTTCTACCTAGTATACAATCTGAAGGTGATAGAACCCCATCAAAGGCCTCTGTTAGATGACCAGAGCTTAAAAAGAAACCACACAAAGGGAAAAGGCAGAAGGTTAAAGATGGATAGATAATCAGGAGCTGAGCAGGACTTATTTTAAAACAGGGGTGGCCAGTTCTAGTTTTTCAGTGTTGATATTATGCAACTTTTAGACATGTTCTCGGTCAATTATGCCTTAATCAAATAATTATCCAGAATTTACCTGAAAGTCTAGCCTTAGTGAAAGAGGGACAAACAGGGCAATACTTTTAGGAGAAATACTCCATTTAGGTCTGGTTTAAAGCACAGATTGAAAACGCAGAAAAGCTCCCTGATGGCCAAGGTTAAGTAAGACTCACATTGCTTTGGACCTACTGTCATTCTCCTCCAAAAGCCCTGGGATCCCTTTTAAATTGCATTGCATCATGGATTTGGAAAAATTCAAGAAGTAGAGGTTCTACTCAATTAAAATGTTTAATCAAGCTAATTACAGGGCTGTAATTAACCAACAATGACAATTAAATTTTAAATGTTTTGAATTTTTACTCCTAAAGTATTTAATAAAGTCAGAAAACCAAAGCAACACAGAATATATATTGCTATTATCCATTATTTAGGTTATTCAACACTTAGTTGATGATTACAATGCTGTAGTCTTGAAATGTCTTTGGAAAAATACTGTTGTAGAAATATAAACTGTACTGAAATATTCATTATAGCATAAATCATTTGAATTGTTACAAACAATTATTTGTAGCAACAATATCATGTTTTTATTTTGTAGTTTTTTTTAACCCTCATGCAGAATCGGGCGGAGAACCAATCAGTTTTAACATTTTATCTACAAGGCAAGAAGAATCTGGAAGCAGAGAACTGCAGGAAGTCAGTTGAACTTTCTGGTTGGTCTGAGGGGAGAAAGCAGACTGATCAGGAAGGAGTTGGTTGATGAAAACTGATGACTGAATGCTTAGCTTACTTGAGGGATGAAGGGGAGGTAGCATGGATCTGTAGGAGTTTGATTCAGCAGGCTTTGCAGACTGTAACCCAAAGGTTCAGGAGAATGTGAGTGAGATCCAAGAGCTTTGATACTTGCAAGAAATGTTGTGCTGGAGAGCGGGCAGGCAGGTAAAGAAGACTTGGATCTGTTGCACACACAGGTAAGACCTTTTCCATGAAGATCATAGATTAATTAGGGTTCACTGGTTGTTTTGTGCAATAATAGAGTCCACAGTAAAAAAGATTCACAAGAAGACACATTTTCTACAAGAAGTATATTCCTAGTTTAGGTCTTTGGCTGGAAAACCCTCTGGGGTTATCATCCCCGGCCAGCAGCAAAGATCCTCCCTGTGACAGGAAGTTCACTCACACCAGGAAAACAGCAAAACACTTCACTCACAGAAAGGGCATTGAAGACGAAGACGGGAGATTTAACTAGTTTGGAGATCAAAGTTCTGCTAACTGAGAGCTGAGCAGCAGAATTAAAGAACCATTAAAAGCCAAGCAGAGGGGAATAAATCACAGGAGATAATGAGGTTGCTCTATTACTGAAGTACAATAAAAAAAATAATAAAAAGAAAAATTGTTTGATTCAAAAATGGTGTCAAAAAATGACTGTTTTACAAAAGCGAGGAAGTCAGTTAGATCTACTGGTGGAGGCAAGAGGTGCAACATACGATGTAAATGCCTAATATGAGTTTTCCATTAACCAAAAGGACACATTTCTGCAAAATCTCCTTTTAATACACATGTACTTTACATCTCCAGAGCGCATCTGTCATCTCCTCAACACACTCTGTGTCTCTCACAGGCATAAACATAAAAATGTTAACTGTGAAACTTTGATTGGATGAATTCAGACAGACCAAAAACCCAAACATTCAATATTTTATGGAATAACAAAGCCAGGGCAGCACCATGAAGTGAACTGAATGCATGTTTTACCGTTTTAAGCAGCAACATGTTGCTCAACCTCCTTTGTGAATTTTTTATGCATTTTCTGTTCCAGATGTTATTTTTAAGACCTTGATCTTTGACTGTTTTTATTTTTGACGGAACAACAAAAAATGTATCTGGTGTCTCCTGGATACCGACATACCAGCTGTAGTGATCAATACTTTAGAGTTACTCATTATAAAATGATACAGTCTAATAAAAGGGACATTGGTTTCTAAGTAACAACAAAAGTGGTCAATTAGTCAGAAACTAAGTTTGTATAAAAGCTGACTGATTGATTAAGACTCCTATGTCACGTTTGGGGCACTCGTAAAATCTGTTCGTACCTGAGAGAATGTTAGAGTCAGGAGAAAAATTGTGAATGCAGCATTTTCTCCTAAATCATGCAAACTGTTTTAAGAACAAATTTGTTCGTATGAATGCTTATGAAAAGCAATGATCCAAAACATCTGTAACGAACAAAAAAAACAAAGAATAACAAACAAGAAAACATGTCACCTATTTCTCTAGACAATAAAAATGAGAGTACAAAGAGCTATGGGGCGGATCCATCTCTCTGTATGTTGCAAACCTATGGAGATGTTGTCACAGAAGATGAAGAAGTGTGCTGCTGGTTTCAATGATTTATACATACAGTAGTTTTTTATTAATCCTTTTTAAAAGTGTTTTTTTTTTTTCCATTCATGTTTTAAATTGGGGCTACACAGTGGTGCAGTGGGTAGCCCTCTAGCCTTGCAGCAAGAAGCTTCTGGATCCAATTCCTTTCTGCATGGAGTTTGCATGTTCTCCTCATGCAAGCTTGGGTTCTCTCAGGGTACTCTGGCTTCCTCCCACAGTCCAAAAACATGACTGTTAGTTTAATTGGCTTCTCAAAAATTGTCCTTAGGTGTGACTGTGTGTTTGCACAGTCATGTGTCTTTGTGTGTCTCTGTGTTGCCCTGCGACAGACTGCTGATCTGTCCAGGGTGCACCCCGCATCTCGCCCATTGACTGACGGAGATA
>NW_015150804.1:452791-493235 GCF_000732505.1 Cyprinodon variegatus
GCTATAACTATTAGTCATGAACTTCTTCCTTTTATTCATGAGCCATTAGCGTCAGCTCGTTCTCCGGTCCATTTGGTATGACACAGAGGGAGGACACATTGCTTCTCAGCCGGGGTCCAGAACTTGACTTAATGATTGAAGAACAATCAAACATTGTTATTCTGCAAGCATGAAGCTGGCTGCCTGCTGTTTCCAAAATGTCAAGGGGATTACTCAGCCCGATCTTTAAGAAAAACAAGCACAAGATGTTTTAATTCAAGGATTGATAGCAAAGTTTGGGTATTGCTTTTATGCTGTGGATTTTAGGCAAGCTTAAGGAATTGAAATAACTTCTGTACAGCCTCAAAAGGCTCTAAGGTAGACCCCCCCCCACACACACACACACACACACAAACAAACAAATAAAAATGTGTTGATGTTGTTGTTTTTTTGTCTTTTAAAGGAGAAAACAAGAAGTCTATCTGCTTTTCCTGCATTACTTGAATTCCAGCTCAGAGTGGAGGCATCTTGACTTAATCCTCATTAGTTTCCCTTATTTATAGTATCAGTTATGGTAAAGATGTGTTCTGGAAAAAAGACTTCAGATGGTAGTAGAAGGATTATCTTTGTATTTGGCAAGGGTCTGCTCCTAATAAGAGTGAATGTCGCTGTTAATTTCCGGTGCTTTACTAAAGCCATTTAGACTCCCACATCTGTGACTGACGGAGGGCTGTGAGTGGAATGCTGAGCTGCCTGCAGACCTTTGTTTGCTTCATGACCTTCACCAAAAACGCAAGAAATGTGAGCGAGCCCCTGATTCAAACGGGTCGTATTGATCATTTTCTGCAGAGCAAACTCAGATGCAATTTATGCCTGGCAGGTGGTGAGGAGGGGGCTTTTGTTCCCTAATTGCAACTCAAACATGGTCACAGAAGAAGCTGCTGAAAAATGCAATATCTAAAAGAATCTGAGTCATTTATTCATTATTTTCTGGTTAGAATCAAGTCTGATTAAAACCACCAAACTGAATACTTTGGTTTTAATATTTGAAGCTTATGGTCTCTTGAAGGCTGAAGATAATAGAGGGAAAATTTTATATATTTTCAAAGAATGATCATAATTTTTGGAGTTTTTTTTAAATATTCCAAATCTGCCTTTCTAAAGGGTCGAATATGCAGCAGGTAGGCTGCTGCACCGGTTGCTGCTAGTATCATGGTATAAAAAAGGTTTCTAAAATTTGAAGTTTTTAAAGCAATGGTTGTTCCATCACTCCAATTTTAAACTCCAATCTTGGAGTTTAAAGTCGCTTAAATGCAAAGCCAGAGGAAGTGTGAGAAAGAAGTATGCTGTTGCAGTGACAGAACACAGTCTACCATCAAACCTCCAAGCCTCTTTCTGATCACTGCTGTTAAGTAGGCTTAAAAAAATAATTTTTGCTTTAAAGAGAGTGAGGGGCCGAGGTAAGAAGCATGACGAGTGTCAGGGATTAATTCAGAAATTGGCTTTTTATTTTTAACCCAAAAAACAAACAAAAAATACATGGGTTCGAGTCAAAAGAGGTCAATCAAAAAGACAAAATTTAACTCAAGCAAAATGTGCACAAAGACCCATAAAACAACAGGGGTAATTAAAACTAATCAAGCAATCACAAATTAAAAAACACAGCAGTACAGTTAGGTTTGGCAATAAACCTATCTGCATCTTAGAAAAATAAAAATACACTAAACGCAAAACAAATCCTAACTGAAAATACAAAAGAAGAAGTGACAGAAATAAGTAAAAAAAAATCTAATTACCCCCTTCTAGCAGCATCTGGTGGAACAAACCAAATTCCCCTGCTGCATTTAGCAGATCTGAGCCCTGGCTGCCATCTTTTTTCTGGCCAAACTTCTAAGCACCATGGAAGGTAGGAAACAGATTAGTGACAAAAACACACAAAGAAATATGAATGATTGGATACAAGTACAGTGAACTAAATGTGGGAGCTTACAAATAGAACACATGCATTTGAACGAAGAATTAAGTTTTATTGCAAACTAAAGTATGTGTATGGATTAATAAATAAAGGTGAAGGTGCATGTATACTACCAACTTTTCAGTTGTGGCCATGATAATAAATTTAGCTTTTTGGAATTACGTTCAGAAACAAACTGCAACCAAACAATGAAATCATTTTCTACCCATTTGGTTACAATTTTAATGTGAATAGTGAGCTAATCTAAACATGCTGTATTTTTAACTGACAGTCATGTTGTCACACTGTGAGATAAAAATACATTGAAATGTGTGGTTATAATTTAAAAAGCATGACAAAGTTTAACTTTTAAAAGATGCAATTTCACATACACCTATGTCTAAAGAATATTTTCATTCTTTTAAAAAAAGCTTGTTTGGTTGTTACAGTTCAACATATTCTCATTATCAGTTCGTATGAAATCATACGAAAAGTTATGCACAGTATTTCGTGGGTTTTTGACGTTTTTCCTTGAAAAAAACACATCAGTGCGCATGCGCAGCCAGCCAGACGAAAACAGCTGATCAGCGGACGGACGTAAAACTGCGACGGACGAGCTTTCCACAGTGCAATAATTACTTCATGATGTCTCTCACTAGGTTGCTTGCTGTTTTGTATGTTAGGGTTAGGGTTAATTGTATGTTAAATTGTATGTTATTGAATGGTGCGTAAGATGCGCATGCGCACTGATATCTTGTCTCGAGGCAAGATGTAAAAATACGATGAAATACGACGAAAAATACGTCAAAAACCTACAAAATACTGTGAATCACTTTTTGTACGATTTCATACGAACTGATAATGAGAATACAGTTTCATTTTCTATTAAAGTAATCTAGATATTCAAAAAATGGATGGCTAGACACCACGGCAACAAAAGGATCATTTTTATTTCTCCATTACTGGTTTAGATAATAATGATTTACTCATCGTTATCACTGTACGATAGATAAACAGCGATTCTGAAAGAAAAACATTTGAAATCAACAACAACAAGGTATCAGTAAGAGATTGATGCTATTCTTTGGGACCATTTTCTTTTAGCTGTTTGATCTAAAACACCCAGTTATTGCTTTCGGACCCACTGCTGTGATTTGCTGTCAAATTCTAATATTCTGCACTTAATCTAAGAAAAAATGCACACATGTTTTGGTTTTTCTAATGCTTCCGATTATCATATGCTTTTAACAAAATAATCAGAGAGAAAGAAAAAAAAAAACACTCAAACATGTCTAAAAAGGTCAGAAGTTTGATGACATATCAAACTTAAATTGAGAAAGTACGAGTATTGGTATCTCTTCAAGTAATCTCTCTGAGGTTGAGCTGTAGATGAAACATTTTGCCTGCTGCTTTGCCTGCACCAAAGCATATTATTTACTTCAGTTATACTGTATGTTATGTGAACTCCAAAGCACATCACTTTACTGAATAAATCATCTCCTCTTTTTCCTTCATTGCTTCAAGGCTCTCCCACACCTCATAGTCAATTCTTTAAGTCAAATGCAGTAAGACAAGTCTGTCGGGCAACTCAAGATAAGGAGAAAGTTACAGTCTATCCTTCATTCCTGCAGTTTTAGGTTTCAGGGCATAACAACTATGATTTGATCTATAGTCTGTTCAAAAGGTATTTTAATTTATTCTCAAGGGTTTAAAAATGCACAACAGATTCTACAGCATCATTATTTATTGAACTAAGCTCAAGCCAGAATAGAAAAATGTGCAACAGTTTCTGTCTCAACATTTTTGGTTTGCAAAGCTTCATCTAAAGGAACAATAAGACTTCTGGAATAATAGTTTTAGCAGGTAAAACCAAAGTAAAGTCTGTGCTTGAATCATCATACCAAGTCTGAAGCATTGTGGTTTAGAAATATTTATCTCTGCTTGTTTGGCATGTTGGTCATAAACTTCTATAGAAGTCCATTGTGTGGTCATCTGTGTTAGACCTGATGCCAAAGTTTAGAACTGAAACTGATTGTAAGGTGATGGACGGAAAACCACTGAGCTGAAATATGGACCTGCAAACCTTAATTAACTGAAGCAATAATGAAAGCAATATACCTGTTTTTCTTTCTTCTCAAGCGTGTTGACCTTTGTTCTACTTTCATTTACATTTCTTCAGTGGCTTTATTGAGTTCACACAATAGGCTGCTGTCATGATTAAGTTTAGCATGAGAAAATAAAATGCAAGCTATATTTTACATAAAGACCACATAATTTTTAAGACTGTAGTCATTGATGAAAATCTGGTTCTTGGTTTTAGGTCAGGTCATTCATTCCTGCTGCCACCAGACTCTATAATAATGCACTATAACCAAAATAACTCCTGTAAAAACCACTGTTCAGCTATATTATAGTTTTTTATTTATTGACTGTGCAATATTCTGTGCAATATGCTGAATGTGCAATATATGTGAATAGAATAGTCATACCACTACCTCACCATTGCTCCTTACCTGCTACACTTTAACGTAAAAGTAAATCCACCTGAATATAAGCCAACCGGATTGTACATATTTTTATTTCTTATCTCTTATTTCTTTATTTCTTAATTTTATTTTGTTTTTCATTGTGTGCGATACAGATACACTTGCACCTTAATCCTTATTTACCTGGATATACTGTATATACCTGGATATACTGTATATATATATATTGTTTATTGTTTATTCTTAATGCACCTTTTTCCTCCTTGTTTGCACCTTCTTTGACTTCTATGCCAATATGTGACAAGTGAATTTCTCCGCTGTGAAATCAAAAAAGCTAATCTAATCTAATCTAATCTAATCTAATCTAATCTAATCTAATCTAATCTAATCTAAAGTATGGGCAGGTTTTTTATAATGAAATTTGCTGGCAGAGAATCTGAGAGTAACTGGCCTCTTGAAACTTTTACATTTTTTATAGTTTTACTGTTGCAATTGTTTAAAAAATGTCGTTTTTTTCACGATTCTGTAAGAAACAGAGGCTGGATCCAAATACGACCAAGACAGGTCAGTGACATTGGAACACAGTTTATTAAGAAGCTTGTTTGGTTAGCGGAGCTGAGTTTGAGAGAAGCAGGCAGGCTGGGGGGGGGGTAGGCAGGCAGATTGTGAAGCTTTACCAGTTCATGATCCAGACGGAGAGAGGAAGAAGGCAGTTTTTGCGGGGCTTTACTGGGTTTGTGATCCAGAGAGGAACGCTGGCAGTCCGAGTCAGACAGATTCAAAGATCCAGATGTCCAGAGGCGAAACAGAGAGGATATCCAGGCAGGCGGACAGAGTCAGAATTGGATCAGGCAGGCTTGGTATCAGGGACAGAACGGGTCAGTTGACTGGCAGGCAGACAGATAACTTTGATGACATTGGATTAATCTTACCGGGTTGGTATGAGATAATCTGGCACTGAGGACTGGTCTGATGGGGATTTTATAGTGATGGAAACAAGTGAAGCGCATTAGATCTGATGCGGAACGGGTGGAGCAGAGCAGGAGTATGGCCCGAGTAATCAGCCCAACATCAGTGCCGAGATCATTAGTTTCCCTTCAGTCATATTGAGAAATTGAGAAATTATCAGATTGTTCCTTCACTATATCTGTGGTTGCTACAGCTGCAAATGTTTTTTTTGGTTCACTTCATATTTCAAAAGAAGAATTATTTCCCTGTTTTTTATTTCTTTGTTTGCCCTGACCCCCCCTGGTGTATTTGGTCTAAAACTGCCACTGTTTTCAAGCTTTATAATTTGATGCAATTCTTTACCAACACATACATTGAAGGGGGCTCCTGCGGCAAACGATGAGCAAGTCAACTGGGACACGGCAAAATCAGGTCGTCTCTGTCTGCAGAAAGGAAACGGCAAAAGTGTGCTCGCCCTGAAAGGGAAATGCTATTAATATACAGCATATCTTTCAAAGTCACCAAGTTAGGGAAAAGTGGACTGTGTGTTTGCATTAGGCTGACATTGACACAGTTAAAGTGCCCTTTTATTTCCTTTAAGACAACTGTAGCTTTGGGAATCTGGTTGTTACTTTATCTCATGTCACGCTTAATAAATGGGGTTTGAGGATGTTTCAGATGCAGGTAATTTTCTTGTGTACTTCTTCACTAGAAACCCAGTTCCACTCAAACTGTGGCTGCTATTAGGATTTATTTTACACATAAACTTCAAAGTGAAGGAACAGAAACTATAGAGGAGTCAATATAGGTTTAACAACCACATCCTTTTATTTCCTGTTTATGTGATTTCTTTTCAGAGCTCTGGCGGACATTCTGAGGCAGCAGGGACCCGTTTCAGCATCACAGTTTGAACATGAAGACATCGCAGCCATTAATGGTTCTCCCAAAGATGAGACCCCCATCAGGACCTCAAAGAATCACTACACTCCTGTTCATGCAAAGACATCCAACCATGGTAGGTGACTTTTCCCTGCATCTATACAGAATAATGACTCAAAAAGCAAGAAAAGTGTTACTGGAGGCCAAGTGACCAAATAATGGTGAGCTTTAATATGTGAATATTTGCTGTATCTTTTTCTGCATATATACATTTCCCTCTGTCGCTTTTATGGGATTTTATAATATTGTTTAGTTCTGCATTATTCTGATAATCTCTTTTATTACTTGATCTTGAATGGTAAACAGAAGCTTTGATTCCTGAGCTGGTTCATGATCTCCCACTTTTTTCACCCTTTCAATGGTTTCCAAGACTCATCGTCACTATTATGTTCATCAGCAGGTTTTTTAGAATTCCCTTTATTGATACTTTTAAAACTAGGATATTTAAAAATCTTTATCCAGTGACATGACTTACCTTTATGGTTAAGTTGTTAAACTGAATCAAAGCTGTTAAACTGGAATTAAAACAATTATGATAATGTTATGATGTTGATGATGAAATCAAATTGGGGTAAACAAACATCCAATTTCAGAGTTGCAAAGTAGAAAAACAGTTTAAAGTGAACATCTCTTGTGCAAAATCCATAAGAAATAAAAAATGTGGAATCCAGAAAACTAAACAGGATATGTTGCGTAAATTATTGTAGTTAGATGTCCTAAAGTATGCATTGTTATAACAATGCATTATTTCATTTGTATCCCTCAGGGCTTTTAAGGTTCCCTATTATACACAAGACAATAAAAAGAACAAACACAACAACTGAATTAGCTAAAACATTAAAGCCCCATAACACAGGGGAGCTATCGGGTCGTTCCAGTCCCAAGATTTAAGGAAATATGTCTATCTGATGATGTGAAATTGTTGGTGTCTTCAGGCAATGACACTCAGCATGCACTGGAGCATCACTGAGCTCAGTCTAAAATGGTAGGGATGAAGATTAGTACCTCTAAAGGCATCTACATCGTATGCATACTGTGAGCCACGCAACCTTTCAGCCTTGATAGTCTAGCGTACCTATTCCTACGTTTGTTATGACAAAATGCCTTCATTTGCCACACTGCTGTGGCATCATTGGATGAGGTTGCCCTGTAGCTTTACTCAAAGAAATAAAGAAGAAAGTCTAGATGGAGGCCTTGCATCATTTTTTCTTCCACTGCACAACCATCATAGCCTGGCCAGCCAGATTGATACGACATTTACGTGGTTTATGAGTCTGAGCTGGTACAACTCGATTTCAAAGGCAGGACTTAGAAGGTCAGCTTGATTAAGTTAAAACCATGCAGGTAAATGTGGATGTGGTGCAAAAAAACTCCAAGTTTTTGTTTTTGTAATTTTGTAGTCCATGAATCATTTTAAGCTATCAAAGAAACTCTCAAGTGCACGATTACTGCTGGTTTTGCCTAATCTGAGGATATAAAGTGTGCTCTCTAGTACATCCTTAACCTTTAATGCAATATTGCTCCGTTGCGTTTGCCAGCTTGTTGTTATGCTAGCAGAAAGGTGCTGCTGCATTATTTGGAATTCTGACGCAAGCATTGTAAAGTCCTGCCTTCTGTCCTGTGATTGGTCCAGCTGCAGGTGTGTTAATTTTCAGAGGCTGGATCCTCCATGGACCCTGTCTACCTGGACTGGGTCCTTTGAGGTCCGTGAAAATAAAGATGGATTCCATCAGGTCCAGCCATTTCTAGCGTTCACCACCCATACGCTCTGTCGCTTAGCAACCGTGACAGCTGACACACAAAGCAAGCAAAGAATAGATACCAAACTTCTCACTATTGTTCATTCTGATAATAACATTTACGAGGAGCTTCAGCAGCAGTACTATCATCGCGAATATCAGATTTGTTGTCCCCACACTGCAGAGATATTGGAATCTTTGCTCAAATGTCAGCCAAACCCATTTAAACAGGGACAAACCTTTCAATGTGTGGTGAAGAGAGCAGCTGTGGGTCCTTGCTACTGTCTATGTTCTGCAGTTTGTCGTTCCCTGCTATCACCTGAAGAGCGCTGATAGTGAAACATTTCAAACTGATCAGTATGAATATTCATTCCTAGTAAAAAGTATTTTCCTGCCGAGCAGTGAAGCAGTTCTAAAAATGTTGCATTGCATCAACCTGTCTGTGCTGGGGCCTCTTCGAGTCTGCAAGGATTGTTGGTGAAGAAAGAGCTGAATCGAACATTCAAGCTTTAAATTAAGCTGTCTGTCTGCATTCACGATATTAATGATGGGCATGAGATGTGGACCTTGACTTAAGATAAGAAGATCCTGGATCAAAGCGACTGAAATCAGATTATGGTCAGCGTTTGCCTTGGAGGTTGATTTAGTGAGACAGTCATTGAGGCCATAGCTCAGTGGAGTAAGAGCTTCTCTAAATTTAAAAGATCGGTTGACAAGGTCTTGTCTTATAAGCAGGATGCCTCCACCGCTCCTCCCATTGGAGATTTACTGGACATATCCAAGTGGGAGACCTAGATACAAAGCCTGAATACACTGCCTTTCTTTGCTTGATAATTTTCTAAAGTCCTCCTGCAAAAATAGAGTGTGGCTGGAAGATTTATGTTTTTATTTTTGTCTTTTAACTCGGCGTCAGATAAGAGTAAAACAAAGGGTCGGTGGACTAACCATCCCATATAGTCCAAACAAATGTGTGAGTGACTGGAAAAGAAGAATCTTAAAATGTGTAGGAGGGAACCTAAGCTTTTATATCAGCACCAATCCCACTGGTAGATATTAGCTGGCTACAAGAACTGGCCAATCTTTATCAGAACCAACAAAGTCCAGGTTCTTGTCCCAGTATTTCCAGGGCTCCAAAGACACAACATGATAGACTGATCGACCTCAAGTAAAACATAGTAATACAGTTAGAATATTACCACAAAATAATTTAATTATTTATTAAATTCTGGCTATAATTTAATTTTTTTCCAAAAAATACTGGGGTACAGGCTGAGCCCATGCCTCCTGATATAAGGTATAAGCAGCTTCATTGGTATAAGGCAGGGTGGGTCAATAGCAGAAAATTTAAAGTATTTTTTTAAAGCAGAAGGGTCAAGGAAAAAGGTTATGAGAAGACATGTTTTTTTATTTGACACCGAATTGTCCTACCATTGTTTAAAAAACAGCAGGACACTGAAGTGATGTGAAGACATGACTCATATCAACACATTTGACAACACTCCTATAAACAAAGAGAAGACATATATATCTTTATCTTGTCTATTGAGGTTTTCTGGAACACCAATGGTTTGGTTGAGCTCTTATTAGTCTAAAAACTGCTAATTATTTTTTTTCTGAGAAAACCAGAATCATGACTTTACGGTTGTAGCTGCTAGTTTAATCCCTCCCGACCAGTAAATACCATCTGCTCTTGTTTTATACTGTTAAGCAGCCAGTCGTCTGGCCCGCCTATGCTTACCTTTGGTTTGCACTTCATATTAGCAAACCTTTACCTTATGTGTTCAGAAGAAAAACAACAACCTTCTGAGCTTCTTTAATTCATTAAACCAGCACCAACATTCAGAAGCCTGACTGATGTTCACCCTCATTTTCGCTTCTTTTTTATTTTGTTTCTTGGCTTAGATCTGAGAAAAGCAATGCCAAGAAGATCCCATTTCCTAGCTCCGTCATGAAGCTACCAAGATATGGCCAAATTTGCCAACTCCTCAGCAAGGAAGTTTATATTTTGCATATCTGATGTCATCCAGCTGCAGGAGATTCTGAATCCCTCCGATTGCTTTATTTATTTTTTTTTTCTTTGGCAGTCTGTCACACCAGTGCAGGGAGATATTAGGTGGAAGAGAAAAATGTGGGGATTTTAAGACTAATAGCTTTTATAGAAGAAGGTAAACACTTTATACCAGTTTGAGCCCGGATCAGCAGCAGCTTTGTACTTAACTGAAAACATAATTTAAAGAGCTATGTGTCATTTTTCTCAAAAGAACTGATCCCAGTGGGAAATGTGTCCCTAACTATGTAGGTGCAGTGATAGCCACACCAATCCAGGGACTGACTGCAGCTCTACTGTAAGCTGCCTTGGTCAAGGTCAATGACCGGTGTACCTGACATGGACCAACCTTACCATGCATATTGCTTTAGGTTAATAGACTATATTAATTAGGCTATGTATGCTTCTAAGCTTTTGTACAACTAGACTGCTGTCTCTAACCCAATTCTGTTTTATCCTTCAGCCTCCCTGTGGTACAGTGATTTGTTTCCATTCGTTGTGGGATGTTGGGGTTTAAATTGCATCCATGTCTTGAAAGAAAGTAAAGTAGATTTGGTTTTCCTTTTTTTATTAAAATATTCCGTTATTCACAAAATGAAGAAAAGCAGTCCACCTGCTCCAAAGTTTCTTTTGTGATTTGTTGCTTTATTCATGTTATATGAATATATTTGAACCCACCCTTGATGAAGTTCGCTGTTATTTGGCCGGGGAAGGTTATGTGCTTATTAGCATTTTAATGCCAAACAAAGTTCTGATAAAGCATCAAATAGGGGCTTAGCTAATATATTTAGTATCTCATAACGCATACAGGAACGTTCCACTAGAAGGAAATCCTATCTGATAACAGATCATCTGTGAAAGGGTAAA
This sequence comes from Cyprinodon variegatus, assembly GCF_000732505.1. Classification (NCBI taxonomy): domain Eukaryota; kingdom Metazoa; phylum Chordata; class Actinopteri; order Cyprinodontiformes; family Cyprinodontidae; genus Cyprinodon; species Cyprinodon variegatus. The sequence continues at coordinate 463,751 of NW_015150804.1, forward strand.
CGCCTCGCTCTGTTCTTCATGGGGCTGAAAGTTGGGACCCAGCAGTCTGCACAGGTAGTGAACATCATCCGCAGAAAAGTGCAAATTCTCTTTAAGATTCATGCAGGAAAAATTCAAATATGGGTTTTTCTGTTCCACTCAACACAGCAATGGTTTATTTAAGCCCTTTCTGTCAAACTTTGAACAAGAGCCCTCTTTAAAAAATCAAACAGCATTAATGTCCATATATAGAATATAAAGTTAATAATGATATAAGCCTCCATAATAATGTAAAACATGCAGATGAGGTGACAACATCACTGACGAATCTCATTGCTTTCATACTTAAAGCATTTATAAGATTCTGTCCTGGAAAGGGGAGATTTAAAATATAATAAATTATATTAGTTAGATAGCATGGCCCACAGTCCAGCCACAGCCACATTTTTTTTTTATATTTTCCACCACCTGCGGATCCTGGGAAGAAGAAGATCTCATTGTTTCTGATTGTGTCACCAATGTCTGTACCCAGCACTGAGTAAGCCTACCTGATGGCCTGGCTGGGAGCAGCCTAGTTACACAGAATAAATGAACATGGTACGTTACATGTTACTGCATTTGTGAAACTGAGTTATGGATTGATTTGGCCCAGATATACAGAAAAATCCCAAATTAATTCCTTACCTTGATTTATGGAAAAAGTGCCGGAAGTATATATTTATGTATCTTGAAATTTATATGAAATGATAGACTTTTAGTAAAATTTATGCATTTATATTGCATCACCCTACATGGTTTGTTGAGATGGTTTTTTTGTTTGTTTTTTTTTATTATTGTTTAATGTAAAGTTTAATGTAGCTATTACCTTTATTAAAAATGTAAGGTACAATCAAATGGAAACACATCTCTGAGTTTAATAGTAGACCATAATATCTACTTAAACCCTTAAGTAAGACATGTAAAAAAGCAAAATAGCAAAAACTATGACAGTTTTAGGGAAAATTAGACTTTCACTGGATTACAGAATATTAAATATACTGTATTATTTAGTTGTTCTTCTGTATCTTACTGTGTGAAAGTCTGGGGTAACACCTCCTCCACAAATAAACAACCATCCTTCACGTTACAAAAAGAACAGCAGAGATTATAAACAGAGGACCACACAAACTTGCGTGTTTTGAAACTAGTCTATTGGATCATGTTGTAAAATATCAATAATTATTATATATTTTTTTTACTATAAAAAAATATTAATGTCCCTAAATAGTTACTGTTATTTTCCCAAACAGGTTGCACTGAGGTCTCTTTCTTCTTCATCTCTGTCTCATGGAATTTAACCTATTGCAAAATCATTAATGTGTAAAATTTTAACTGGAAATTTGTAATGTTTTTAGGATGTTATTTATTTAGGAACGTTATAACATCAAAAGAACATCAGGAACATTATGTTCTATCTTGTACTTGCACTTTTTTGCACATTCTGTTTGGATAATTAATAAGTTTTGCTCATACTTTGTATTTACCTTGTAGCTTGAACAGACTGATGAACTAAAACCTACAGAAACGATATGTTGCCTTGAGAAAAAACTTTATTTCAACACATTCAGGACATGTTTGAGTCTTTGAAAGAGAAACTAAAAAAAAGCCATGATTCCAGTTGACATTAAGCGCTCATGCAGGAAATAATTTGAATCCCATTTTGTGTTCTGCCTGATGTTGATGAAATGCATCTCCTGCGCTGGATAGGGGGGCTCTTCCCCTTAACGTTCCCTGAGTGAACATTATGGGTTCAATTTCCCAGAGTCGTGGTCTGTTCTCTCATTTTGTCTCCTGCATTTTCTATGTTGCTGTGAAATAAGGTGACAAATGTCTTCCACACATTGCCGTCAGTAAAGTAATCCTCCCTGCAGGACTCTCAGCAGCTGAGCTCATATTGGTTTCTCTGGTGCAACTGTGGGATCGAGTGTTCAAACAATAAGATCAAAATGAGTCATTTGCCTGTTACACCAGAAGTGGAGGTGTTTTATTTTTTAGAAAGCTTTTATTATTACAACCAGGAGATTATTAGTGGTTTTTAATAAAGACAATTCAATCTTTCCTTTGATCATTCTCTAAATACTGTCCCTACAGCTTGCTTTGGGTCAGCCCTGTGGTATCAGTTGAAAGCCAAGTAGAGCGTGTCCATTCTAACTCCCCTGGATGATGGAGAACCTCATTTCTGGATTGAGCTCAGTCATTCTAAACCTTAATGCGCATAAACAGACCTAAGTTGGTATGAAATAAGCAATCTGATGTCGGGGATCTTCCTCTTTCAGATACGTTTTAGTGTGATGGTCTATAAAGGTCAGAAAATGAACAAACCTGAGAGCTGTGAGCTTTTTTTTATAGCTGTACACATGTTGACAAAATTGTTATTACCTACTTTTTTAAATAATTTTATTGAAGCATTATTTAGAAGTAGTGCCTGACTTTTTATTTGTTCATTTTCGTTGTTGTTGTTTTTTTTATTTATTATTATTTCTGTCAGGTTGTTTTGTACGGAAGACTAAAGCGGTCCTGTCCCTCCGATACTTTTTCATGGTGGTTTTCTCGAGAAAGCAAGTTAATTTTCTCATTATCTAAAGAAAACAAAAGCCTTTTTTTTTTTCGTGAAAACCAGATGATTGGTGTGTGTTCAAACTGATTACATCCTTCAATGCAACAACAGCAGGAGAGGATTTGTTAATCATGGCATCCTATGTGTAATTCAGTAAATAATCCTGTATTTTTAACTTTTAGGTAACGGATGACATTGTTGGTTTGATGATTTGCTTCCACTTCTGACTCATAAGAAATTAGACATACTGTATGCCTCTGGTGCCTTAGATTCAGATGTTTTCTGAACAACCCCAGTATTACGCCTCTAACAGGTATAAAATGCATTAACCCCCAAAATGAGGCCAGATTAAAGATTTTCATGAAAAAACTGTAAATAAGAATAAAGAAAAAGGAAACAAAAAATATTATTATTTGCACACACGCAGTACTACAGGCACCGCAGGCATGGATGGACTGGGAATCCAGGGCAGTTGGCCAGCCTCATTCATTACTCATGCAGGTTAATCATCTCGTTATCTCAAGAAATTACTGCTTTCTTGTGATAATGACATAATTAACATATTATCTCGAGAAAACAATTAATGGTTTAACCGTGATAACGAGATAGTGATGTCATTATCTCGAGAAGGCAAAGGAAAGAAATACTGTAATAAGTCAAGTATGAATGCTCTCAGCTTCCGTAGTTTTGTGAGCATCGTGGGTTTTTTTTCTTTCATTGAATGAGGAATATCAACCATCTGGTCCATAAAGTTCATTGTCAATCTCAACAGACTGGAGCAACTCCTCTTTATAGCAAACAATACCTAATTCTTCATTCTGTCACCTGCTCCAATCCAGTGGAGGTCCTAGATCAAATTTACCACCAGGATGGGGCCAGTGATTTTTTTAAAGGGGCACTGAACAAAAAAAATCAAACAAAAACAGGGAAAAAGTTCATTGTTTCATATATGAAATGAACCAAAGATCAACTTACAGTTTTGGAAACCTCAGATTTAATAGATGAAAACTGTGATCCTATCTAAATATGATTAAAGTAAAAACGTCCCAATATCATTTTATAAATCCTCCATAAGATAAAACTGAAAAAAAAGATAACCGTGTTTCTAAAGTGGATTTAATTTATTTATTATCAATTTAGTTTGTATTTTATCTTCGATACAGGGGCTAACGTAGGGGAAATTATCAGTTCTACAGGGGCACTGATCCCTGTGGCAAATGTCTCTAAATGCTTATGCTCCAATCACCAGTATTGTACAAGTTAGCAAAATACTTAAACTACTTCACTTGAGTCAGGGACTGACCCCTGAACCAGTAGGACCAGTCCTCCATTCCCCAGGTAAACTTCAAACTGACCCTTTCCCCTCAGTTGAAATCCATTCCAGCAGAAGGCAAAGGTCATAGTTTAAAGGCACCAATGTCACCACATCATTTGCAAAGCGAAGTATAGTACTAAAACTTTATCTTTAAAAAAATGTTTGTTAAATCACCAACTCCATAGATTATCCCTCTGTAGTCACAGCCTGTATAAACAGCCTTTATGCGTCTGTAAAAAAAATATATATATTCAAATGCTTCTTTCAGCTTGTGTGCTTATTTTGATTTTATTTCAACCATGTAAAACGTACAGAAAATAGCTACTTTAGGGTGAGTTTGTGTTCCCAGTGGATCAGTTTCCACACCGGGGATATTGTGGCCAGTATGACGTTGGAGCTCTTAGGATGCATTTAATGATGAGAAAAGATGGAAAATTTCCATTAACGACTCCTAAAGTTAAAACTCACATCTGATTCTGCTCTGCAGTTGATTTAACATCTGGATTTAAGCTAAATATAACTCACTGTTCATATCAGCACTATGCTTTTAACTAGAAGGTGGATGTTAATTGGGAGAGTGGTTCTAGATTAAAGGAGAAAATATAGTAGTATTAGAGGTACGTTCATACCTCAAAATTTCAGTCTTAAATTATGTTTCTCACTTCTAAAGTCTGAAGTTAACCAGAATATACAACAATGTAAAATATAAACAGAAATATTCTTAAAGCTTTCGGTTCAGTTCAAATTCAACAATCAGGACGTTTTCACACTTAAGGTGTTTACAACAAACTTTGGCTCATTTCCCTCCTTTATTTTTTCAGAGCTCAATCAGGTAAAGACTGTTAGTGTTGAGTATTAAGTCAGGCGTCTGCACAGGCATAATAAATATTCATAGGAGCAGTTGTATTTAAAGCACAAAGGTAAACTACTCTCTGCACATTTTGAAGGTTTTATGTCAGCAGATTTAATATTATGAGGCCACCAATATATCACAGCCATGACTGCAGCCTCCTTCTCTCTGCTCTAACATCATTTTTTTAATTTCTTGCACCATTTCTCTCTCTCTCTCTCCAATCACCCGCAAAACATCTGCACTGTGGCGGGAGGTGGTGAGCAAATACACTTCCTGTCAGCTCATGACTCCTATACCTTTGTGTTGCAGAGGAGCTACTGCGCATGAACAACTTATAATGAGAGTCAATGGGCAAAGATTTCTGTGCTCTAAGGCGGAAGTACGTCATCAATCCGGTGAAAAATGGAATGACACTTTACTAGTCATTAAAAATTAAATATTTATATTGCACATCTAAAAAAAACATCTTAATAGATTTTAAATATTTTAAATGTTAATTTAAAATTAAATAAAAAAAAATATATATATATATATTTTATGCCTTTATCAGGGTTATTGAGTGGGTGGGGTGGCATCCTAGCGCCCTCTATTGGCCAGCCGCCACTGCTTAAAGGTATAGAAGATGATCTTTTATTTCCGGGTGGATCATCTAAATTAGTGGTCCTCCTAATTTTCAATCATTCTGATTATATGTTTACTTAGGGATGTCCTAAGTGCTCATCCTGTTATCTATCTTTTTCTGCGCACCTTCAGGCGTATATCTGCGGTGAGCTCCGGTTTCAGACAGTCATTGAAGCTCGCTTTTTTTCCCTGTGGTTCTTTGAAAATAGCCGAGTGTCGTAAGAAAAAAAGTGTCTACAAAGTGTTTGAGAAGTAAAGAGGGCCTCACAAGAGGCAGATATATCCCAGGATGCTTTGCGCAGAGAGATCTCCACACAAAGCATTATGGGATTCGTAGGCTGCCGCTACCCGCTGCCGATTATAAATGAGAATTTATTCAAGCCCCACTTTCCTCAATATAAACAAGGAAGTTAACATCAGCTTAGCTCATACGAAATTTCTAATTTTATATCATAATTTTAGAGGATATGTCTACTTCTGTAAAAACACATTCATTACTGTGTCCAACTAAATTATTTGATAGTGAATCCACCTTTCCATTTTTTTACTCTAATTAACTTGAAGATGCTTTCCTAATGATAGTTGCCCCAAACCAGAAGAAAACAGTACTGGAGGTAGCAGTGTAACTTAAAAAGTAGCCAATCAAAGGCAGTTTACTTTCTCAAGTTGGATTCTCCCTCAAAAAGACAAAAGGGTCACAATGCATGTGGAAAGTAGTCTATGTACTGTATGTGTGTATTGGAAAAAAGATGCTTGTCTGTTCCTGTTTGGCTGTGACTCCATCCTGGAGAGAAATATCAGCTGTGCTGCTGCCATCAACACCTTTGTTTATAGATGCTGGAGATCAGCCTGTTTTCCAGTGCGGTCCTGTTTCTCTGACCGTGACTGGCTGGATGTGCTCTCTTCATCCTCTGACATGGGAGCTGGCTCAGAGCTCGTCTGCCTGGCTGTGTGTTTCCTGGACGGGGCCGCCTTTTACAGTTGTTTTTTCTATCCCTGCTTCTGTCTCCTTGAACCCCAGTGGGCCTCAGCAGATGGCCGCTCACACTGAGCCTGGTTCTGCTGGAGGTTTCTTCCTGTTAAAAGGGAGTTTTTCCTCTCCACTGTCGCTACAAGCATGCTTAGTGTGAGGGATTGCTGAAGAGTCAATGAGTCGATGCAATCAACTGGTTTTCCTTAGATAGAAAACTTTGAATCAATGATGATCTGGTTGAACAGTAAAGTACCTTGAGATGACATGTGTTGTGAATTTGGCGCTTTATAAATAAACTGAATTGAATTGAATTGTATGAATTTTTCTGCATGTACCCTTTTGGCAGAATTCTGAGCTTGTATGTTAGCCAATCGTGTTGCTTTTTCAGATGCACAAGTGTAAACAAAAGGATAAATAAAAGCCTCTGCAGCTTTTAACACATCTAAAAAACGGACCCAACATTACTCTATAGGTTTTAGTGACAAGGTTTACTTTTTGAATTGTCTTTTTTGTATAAACAGTAACAAAAAGAAAAATGATAAAAACAGCTGATTTAATATGGGCATTAAACTCTCCTATGTTTGTTGTGACCTGCTCCTTGTGTAATGTCGTTAAGATGGTTTTCATGATCCCCATCCAGCGATGATAAGCAGCTATAGGTTCATGTTTCCAACTGGGAGCAATTTACATAACAGTTAGTATCTCTGGCAACATGATTTTAGCTTTATGGTGTATTCCTTTGAGGATACACAAGTAATGAGCGATAAGCTCTTTAAGCTGTAAATTATCAAAATTAAGGTTTTAATGTTTTTGTTATTACTGTTCCTAAATTAAAAGTTATGGTCATGACTGTAATAATTTTTTAATCATACTCTTGGTTTTATTAAAAAAGAAAATAAACTAAGTTGCAGCAATGTTGAAGTGTAAAGCTGTGGTGTGATGAAATCCAGGCTTAATGGTCCCCAGGTGTTTCTTCTCATTATGATAATTTGGATTGCGTTTCGATCTCAGCTTCCCGGGCCCAGAGGTCTGAGTGATGTTATTGACTTTGAAGTCATTCCATGGAGATGAAGGCATTTAACTGTTGACTGGTTAATACAGAATGGGTCTAACAGAGAGCTGAATGGAAAAAAGAAAGGTAATTTGATGGACTTTCTCCCCACAATTTAGTTTTTTTTTTGTCCTCCTTTGGTCTGCTGGATGCTGCATTCTTTAATTTCCTTGCAAGTTTTGCTTTGTGATCGACAGCTCAATCGAGTGCTGCTATTGTACAAGCCGCTGCCTGGTCTTGCCTTTGTGTTAATAACGGCCTTTCAGCTACAGCACTTTTTTCAGAGTTCCAGTGCTATGATGCAAATTGCAATTCAGACATCTACGCACAAGGGGAGTCCAAATTAGGGGTAGTCAGTTTTTTTCTTTTATTCTTACAAGAAATTGACTTGAAAAAAGATTATAAAATCAAATGTATTTTGCCCTGCAAGCTGAAATCTGTTTTAAAGTGTGCGGGGGAAAAAAATGTAAGATTGACAAACAGGAAAAAGATGGCTCTGAAATACGTTCTGATAGCATTTTCTGGCAGCCTAGAGTAATATTGACTTTTCAATTTTCCACCCTAGGAGTGAATTTTATCTATTATGCTGCTTTAGCCGTATTTTGCATTTTTATCATCTCAGGTTTTTTTCTCTAAAACTGCAGAAAGGATTTGGGATTTAAAGATATAATGTTTAATTTAAGATGCAAACTCTAAAAACTTTAAAGTATATTGATTGATTGTATTTTGTATATTGTATTTTTGTATTATATTTCAATACATTTTTTTATTTCGTGCTATACCAAAAATAAAAACACTTTCATGTTATGCACAAAGGAATATGCGCCTTATTTTTATTTTCCAAAGGGGTTATAAAAAATAAAAAAGAATTAGATTACATCACAAAACTCTGTTGGCACAGACAACCTTTCAGTTATTACGATGGAAAATTATTTATTACACTTTCCTCACTCTACTGCATTTCTGCCTTGTGTGTCAGTTGTGCAATTTACAATTGTGCAATTTACAGTTGTGCAATTTACAATTTATAGTCAAATTAAACACCAATACAAAAAGACTAAAACCATTTGATCAGGATGCAATCGAGTTACATTCACCAGCTGTCCATCTTGATAGTGTGAATCATCTTTAGGTAATTTTTGAGTCGTTTTTCCTTCACCTGTAGAGACTGAGAACAGCATTGCTATCAGAACTTTTATCATTGATAGGGATGTTTACTCATCAACTTAACCCTGTAATGCCAAATGTATCATATTTGATACGTACGGTTTCTGAAATGTTTTGCGTCTGACACCTTTTGCGTAATTTAATAGTAAAAACTTTGCTCAAAACCCTATTGTACACAATCAGATATACCTGATAACAGCGGGCAGAAGACTACACAAAAAATAATCTTGACTTATCGCATAATAATAAATTATTAATATCAAAAATGTATTTCTGTTTTTTCTTTTTACATATTTTGTTAAAAGGCCAAATAAGGACTTCAAACCAAAAACAACAAATTTTCTGTTTTGTTTTATTCTTGGATCGGGCTTTAAAGGGTTAACAGCAACATCTGATTTGCTACACAGATTTAGCTTCTGCTTCAGTGAGCATCACTTATCATGCCATATACCAAATGCTGTTTGAGTTTTGTTCCTGTTGGAATCAATATTTACAGTATTTGCATTTTTTTAAAACTGGATCTTGGATTTTTCTTCATTATTTCCATACTTCACTGTGAGGTGCTAACTGGCTTAGCCGTAGTAGGCTACTTCCTCGTTTACCATCTGTGCACATGCTCAGTATCGAACCACCTCTGTTATTGTAAACCTGATGGGTTTACTTTCTAACAAACTGAGAAAAAACTTAATAGATACAACAAAAATAATAAATAATTCACTAAGAAGATGTGGTAATCGTTCTGAAATTCTTTGTATGCAACCACAGCAAGTTTTTAATATAAAAAAGAGAAAATGTCAAAAAACATGACTATGCACTTGCAGATTTTCCTACACATCTATAGAATATATATTTGAATTTCCAACTCAAGGTTTCCTTTTTTTCCTTTAAAATTCCAGTTTCAGAGTCTGGCAATGCCGAAACAGCTGAAACATCACAATGCTGCTATTTTTTTAGAATAATGTGTTCACATTGATAAATGTTCAAATATCAAGGCAAGCACCAGAACAAATGAATCAATCTTATACTAGTTTATTCTCACTTCAGCTATTTTAATGTTTGAATTGGCTGACATGCCAGTGGAGTTAAGGCTATTTTCTCATTAATTACGTTACTATTTATCAGGCCAACTGCTGTCACTCATTCCTTGCATAAAGAATTATAATTTTGACATGATTTGGTCAGGTTATCAATTATGGAGTGAGGTTGCACAAAAAAAACATAAATGATAGAATAAAGGTCAAATGTAAAAAACATATTTGCGATAAACAAGTGGGAAACGCACACTATAAAATGGAACATTACATTTTATTAAAAACTTCAAGTGAGCAGAAATCAATTCTCATAATTTTGTTGTTTATCCTCCTTTTAAATGCAACGTGTGAGCATAGCTGGATAGAAAAGAATCTTAATAACTTAAAATATTTAAGTTGAGTCCACACAAAAACAATGATTCAGAAAAAGTTGAGACTTATGCAGTAAATTCTCATTGGCTGTTCTTTCGGCCATGGATTTGGCCAGACAACCCTATAATGTCGGCTGTTATAATTAACAGGATCCATCCATTCTTGTACTGTATGTACCAAATGCAATATTCTATCTTATAAAATACATCAAATAAACAGACCTCGTTACTACTTCAACCTGTTTTTTAAACTAATCTTTAGTAAGTTCTGTGAACTGTTGGATAAGAAGTTACTAATAACTCAACATATTGGATAAAGGTTAATCATTTGAAAGTGGTGAAGACTTGCAGATCAGTGTGAACTCATGAGCTGACTGTTGTCAGTGGGTGTTGCCACACAACACCTTGAACAAAGTTACATCATCTTTTCAGATGATGTTATTTATTTTTATGCATCTAGTTTGCATACTTTTTAAGTAAAGTCAACTTAAAGCAGTTCTAAAGAACTTTCCTTTTAGGTCAGCTTTGGCTTCTCCCAGTGGACGAAAGCTGTATTGTTTTGCTTTTAGGAAGACAGTATCTCCCATGAGGACCAGCAAACAGCTTTGTAAAATTCTGCAGATAGCCTGCAGTTAGATTGAACATTTCAGTTTCCAGTGGCTGTGCCTCAATAGCGATGAAGTAATGAATCTGTGGTGAAACAATGTCATATGATGATGTTGGAAATAAGAAAAGTTTGGTTTTGTACAATACTCCTGCACCAACACACTCTTCACTCTACTCTTGACCTTATCGCTCACCCTAGATGAAGTGTGGAGAAGTACCAATGTTTTCCTATTCCCGTTTTCCCCTTTTATACCAAAACGCTGCTAATACGCCATTATACAGTAGCTATAAGTTAGAGAAACTTTCAGCCATCATCTGGAACACGTCAAATACGTTCATACCTGTATGCATCGGAGAAAAATTCCTGATAAGTTACGCATCAGTTATGCACAAATTACTCATAGGTTTTGGATAAGCTAGACGCCACAACTTATGAATAAAATACACCTAACGTATGTCAGCGATCAAATAACTTACCTGTAACTTATGGCCCACGTATGAGTATACGTCGGGCATACGTCGGGAGTTTTGAGCAAGCTAAAAATTTCTCAACGTACTCACCGTATGTCAATGTGTACCAGTGTGCTCATAACTTATACAAAACGTACCCATAACTTATCCAATGCATGCCTGATTTTTCATACGTTAGGATTACGATTGCTAAAGCGTCAAGGTGTGACAGGGGCTTCGTGGTGAAGATGACTTCCTTACTCAGAGAGTGATCTCAGCATGCTCAAAGGTGGCTGGATCTAAACCTCCTGTTTGGAATCCGTCGCTCAGTGTAAGACTCAGTTGATCCCACTTGGGAGAAGGCAGTCCGAAAAGGTCCAGTTTGCAGGAAGGCTTCCTGCCGAAAAGAAAGAACAAACAAGGTTGAGACTGAGGGAGAAACAAGCGCTCAGTAAAAACTCAATGTGATCTCAGCTTGGCTAGAGAACTAAAACTCAGAATGCAAAAACTCAGATAGACTCAGAATAACAAGGCTTGGCTAGAGTTCCCCAAACTGGCAAACACTCTGGCGTCGAAGTAATGGCAACCAGCAGCTTAAGAGCAGTCCGGTGATGAGGCAACAGCTTGCAGGTGTGTGAGGAGGCGGACCGGAGCCAGGCGCCTCCTGGTGGAGGAAAGGAGAAACACAAAAGACAAGACAAACAGACGAACACAAAAACTGGGATCCTGACAAAAACACATTAGTGCGCTATTTTCAGTGAGAAAGAGGCTAAAGTTGCTTGGTGCCGGGGAAAGCAATACAGACCCCCTCAGGCCACGACTGAGGTGTCATTCAACCATTGTTGGTGTAAGCTGAAAAAAATGCAAATATTTTATGAAGTTAGAAAGGCTGGTTAGTGTTGGATTGGTGTATTTTACAATTTAATAGGAATACATGAACAATAAGCAGACTTTACAGACATGACTGGGCATGTTTTTCTGTGCCTTATATTATCGTGTTTCTATTAATTTACATTTCATTTTTATCACCAATCTTATGTGATAGGACAGTGTGTGGAGCAGCTTCATATAACCCCTTAGATTTAAGTTTACTGGCACATAGAACAGGTTCTGACATCATCTTATGCTTTGCTCTTGGAATCAGTAGTTTTTTTCTTCCAGCCATGTGTGTCCGTTACACCTCATCTGTTCAGGAAAATGCATTATACTTTGGATAAAAAGTCTAAGTAAATCTCACAACCTATTGGGGAAAAGTTATTATTGATTCTTGATTTTCTTTTACAGATTTTTCAGAAATATTCACAGTAATAAGTTATAGTAAAGAAATATACATGCATAACTAACTATGTCTTCTACCTTTTCTGTTCCATAAGGTCATTACGGCAAAGAAAACCTGCGTACTGGAGGACAAGACATGCACAACTTCATCTCTTCTGGGTTTGTCACGCTCGGACGTGGCCACTTGAAAGGTAGCCCATCCTCTTAATGTCTGCTTCACTTCACAGCTCAAAGCTCAAGTTCAGAAAAATGAGGACTTGAATCCCTAAGCCAAAACGTCATGTTGTCATACATCTTTCTGCCAAAGGACTTTGCACAGAACTAAGCTTTCGGAAAAGAAAAAAAGAAAGAAAGAATGTGACTTTTGTTTTTGATAAGTACAACTTGGACATTACAGTCCATAATGGCTTGAAGTGACATCTTGCAAAGATCTTACACATCCTTCTAAAGACAAAGTAACACGTCCAAACTTTGTGGGCAGACAGTGTGAAAGGCAGCATGACACAGTTGTAGATTTCTCTGTTATTGTTGTCTTTAATTTGATCATAACTTCATGAGAGACGTGTTTGTGTTTCAACAGCGCAACAATCCATAGACGAATCGGGGCAGATGTCCTGGCAGGGTGACATGGACATTCCCATGTCTTACGGTATGTCCTCCAAAAACCTCCATCTTTTTACTGCTTGCATCTGGTAAGAGAAGCCGTTTCTAGATCAGATTCACACACACAGTGGATAAATGGGGTCAGCAGTCCAAACTGTTTCCTCTGATGGAGGCTCTGCTGCAGGTCTGCATGAATGCGGAACTGCAAGATTTATGCGGACAGTTGAGAATGTCAGACATTACAGGTATAGGGGACAAACTTTTATTTCCGGGTGGATCATCTAAATCAGTGGTCCTCTTAATTGTCAATCATTCTGGTGATATGTTGAAGCAAGGCCGTCCTACGTGCTACCTACCTTTTCCTGCCAATGCGCCCTTTCAGCCACATGTGTTTGGTGAGCTACGGTTTCAGACAGTCATTGAAGCTCACCTTTCTCACCACGATTCTTTGAAAATGGCCAAGGGTTATAAGAGAAAAAGTGTCTACGAAGTGTATGAGAAGAAAAGAAAGGCCTCAGTAGAGGCAGATATATCCTAGAATGCTTTGCTTGGAGAGCTTCCCTCACCAAACATTATGGAACTCGCTGTCAGAATGGCCCTAATAACAAAGATGGAGCAGGCCCAGCACAGTGGAGGAGGAGTTACGTGACCAACGGAGATAAAAGCAGTGATCGTCTGTCAGTTAACTGAGTTTGCTATAAAGTCCACTATATAGTCCCCGCTCTATATAGTGATTGAGGGATTTAGGGGTTGGAGCGGACGTTGGGGCACAGTAAGCTTGTATAGCTATGAGAACAGCACATTTTAAAAAGGGTGTGTACGAGGAGACACAGGCTTGTGCATCCTCTTGCACGCACATTTTCTTTTTAAGTGGTTAGTGCGAGTCCTCCACAATACCTTTAACACAGCTTCAATAGCAGATGATCTGGATGAAGGTAAAGATGAAGAACCACTCAAATATTTACATATTTAAAATAATGGGAACATGTTAGCCTACATTGATTCATTTATACCTGGAAGCTAAAATTAAAATGCATGTAAAGAGATTGCTTCTTTCTTTCTATACTTTGTATATTGCATACCTGCTCTGAACGCTGCCTCGCCAACTACTGCACCTCTCAGCTGACATATTACTGCCATGATGACAGAGGCTGTCTCCTTAAAGCGGTGGTCTTTTCTCTGACATGGAGCCGCTGGCCGCCTCTCTGACCCGCTCAAACTCCTCCTGACAATAGGAAGCAGACTGACAGATGGGCAACATTCAGTAAATACTGTTAGTCTTGGTTTAGTTTATAGTTAACACTTTATATTGGCAGAATTAACTCCCAGAGCCTTAAAGTAATATATTTGCATTTTTAGTTTTTGTAAAATTCAGTTTATTCTATTTCATCAAAATGGATGATTTTAAGAATCAAGGAATGACCTCCAGGCAGTCAGTAAAAGTTGCTGCTTCTGGAACCTTTTAATTATTGTGTAAAAATAATAAATGAACCACGGCTAACTGCTAATGTTGCTAACACTGCATAAATGCCTATACATTCTGGTTAAGTTCTGGTGTATACCCTTGCGAGGAAAAAAAGGGTCAAAATGAGCTCCATATTTTAAACAGTTTTATCGTAAAACTAATAAAATGGGGAAAAAGGCCATTTTGGAAGGATTGTAGGATATATGTAAAATACCAGGTTATACTGTAACACCTTTAAGGAATAAAATGTGAGACAATTTCTATTTGGTTTCTATTTGGTTTCCTTTCTTATTTCAACCTTTGTAGAAACAGAACTCAGAAAATTAACTCCAAAATAATAAAAAATTGTTCTAATGGCCAAAGGTGACAATTTAATTAACGTGGGTTCTAAATCAACTCTGTTTTAGTAAGAAGACGTGTTCGTTTATGAGCTTCCCAGAAAAATCCATCAATTTAGTCGATTTAACTCAGCAGCTGCACCTCAAGGCAATTCCACTCCATTTAAAACTTTCCCACTTTACCAAAAACATAAAATTCTGCATATAGATATCCAAAGTGTCACCTTGATGACATTGTGAAAGTAAAAAAATGTATATAGAAAAGTGTCTGAAGAAGTCTTTCAGGTTTAACGATGCTGCTGTGTTTAGTGAACATCTCTTCGGCGTCTTGTGTACAAACAGTTCGCCTGACCTCTAGGTTTTTTTATCCCCCCCTCGCTTTGCCCGCCTGTAGCATCCACTCATGTGCATCCTGCTTAATTACTTTTTCATGAGTTGTTCCCTGTTTTCCTCCGAGGGAATAACATCACCCACTCAGCCACCCCTTACACACACAATCCCCCAATCCACTTAAGGTGACCTTGTCTTATTGGGAAGTTTTGCTGCCGTGCTCCCACACCCACCCCATGCTGTAATCCCTCCAGGCAACAGTTTCTGACTATGTGTGGCGGAACATGAGTGCAAATGGAGGGGTGTTAAAGTGCGCCGAGAAGGGATCACTTGCCCCTGTTTACCTCCATTACTGACTGATTTTGCTTCTCCGTCTTTTGTTCGTTATGTGAACTGGAGGAGACTGTAACTTTAAACTTTGAAAATCTCAAATCGATGAAATCATGTCATCTGAAGTCATCAGCTCGCTGCACCTTCGTGTTCACCAACCTGACGGCTACGCTTCAGATCGATTCAATCTAAAAGACATGACTCACCCCTTGTTTAAACTAGAAACTCCCAACTGATTCCTCTCATCAGTTTCAGTAACTACTTATTCTGCGTCTCATGCATCTTTTGCAATTTAGACCCGTATTTTGTATAATGTACATAATTTTTGTACAGTTATGCAACCATCAGCCACTCCCTTTGTTGTCTCTGCCTGCTTGGTCGTATGGAGCTGTGGGGTCATGTTCCTGTTATTGGTTGATCACGGGAAGGAGGAAAGAAACGCTCTGGACTGTTTTTAAAGTCCATCATTGATAAAGCATGCAATCTCAGCTCAGGACCTTTTTGCTGCAAGGCAACACTGCTACTAACTGGAACCATGCAACGCATTTTTAACAGGATATTTATGCTTTATGTGTGTGTGCAACATGCTTTTTTATACCATAGATCTTATTCTTTTTTCCTATAAAAAACAAAATAATTTCCAAGAAAAAAAAAAGAATAATGGTTTTGAGCTGTTTGTTCAAATTGAAGCCAGTTACATGAAATTTAGAGATATTTGTAGGTTTTCTTGAAGATAATTGTTGAAAAGCTTTAACAACCTGAACAGCTGTGAGCTGTTGTCACTCAATTTCTTATCTTCTAATTTATGTTGGTGTATAAAAAAACATTTAAACATGAAAATATGAAAGACATTTTGTGTAACTCTAAGTGCTGCTTTTGATGATCCCTCATTTTTTATAAGGTTTTAATTTCTTAAGTCTTCTAATGTAGTGATTACTAATCCTGTTCATCATGTGTTAGATATGTTGCTGCTCCAGCAAACCTGCTATTAATGATTAGCTCCTACAGTATGCATGCCATGAAGTGCTCTGCTGGACAGTGGATCCCGAGGATCAGAGGGATATTTCATAAAAGTCGCTCAGAAAAGCCAGAATTAAAACATCAAGTCTGAGTCAAGTTAACGTGTCAAACATGTCAGATTATTGGGTTCCACCAAAAAGGATGCCTTAGTTTTTTTAATGCTCCCTCCCGACTTTACAATACTGGAAAAAATGTGTAGGCCTTGTCTGGCGAACAGTTAGGGTCTGATTCTAACTGAGGTGCAAAATAAGAAAATTGCAGAAAATTGTCCACGTTATGCAGAAATGTGTCCGGGAAGACAAACAGGGTCATTTTGAAACAGGGTGCTGTGCAAACTCAGACAAATGTCCTTAAATATGATTACACATTTAATCATGACTCTGATTACAAAAACACAAAGATACAAAGTGACTAGATGTGACAACAAAAGGAGAAAACATTTGAGAATGGACCATGGTTGATGTTAATTAAATGATATTCCACTGAACCAGACCACATAAAATATTTAAGAATGCATTTCAAACGTGAAGCTGTTCACCACCTGCAGCTGTTAAGGTGATTCAGCAGCAAAAAAACACCATTTGAGAAAAACAAATGAACAAAAACACTGCTTGAAAAAGTGTTCTTTTTTTCCCAACAGCTGATTTACTTATAGTCACAACAATTCAATTTCAATTCAGTTTATTTACATAGCGCCAACTTGGCAACACATGTCATCTCAAGGCACTTTCCAGTTCAACCAGATCATCCAGTCAAATTGATACAAAGTTTTCTATCTAAGGAAAACCAGCTGATTGCATCGACTCATTGAATCAAATACAATCCCTCACACTAAGCATGCTTGTAGCGACAGTGGAGAGGAAAAACTCCCTTTGAACAGGAAGAAACCTCCAGCAGAACCAGGCTCAGTGTGAGCGGCCATCTGCTGAGGCCCACTGGGGTTCAAGGAGACAGAAGCAGAGATACAAAAAGCAACCTCCACAGGCGGCCCCGTCCAGGAAACACACAGCCAGGCAGACGAGCTCCGAGCCAGCTCCCATGTCAGAGGATGAAGAGAGCACATCCAGCCAGTCACAGTCAGAGAAACAGGACTACACTGGAAAACAGGGTGATCTCCAGCATCTATAAATAAGGGTGTTGATGGAAGCAGCACAGCTGATGTTTCTCTCCAGGATGGCGTCACAGCCAAACAGGAACAACAGAAACTGTAGAAGAGAATGTCTGAAAAATAAACAAACTAGAGATGTTGCAATGGTCCGATGCTTTTATCGGCTTTAATGCAAAATAACTCACAAAAATTGAATGCATGTTCAAAGTCAGACCAAAGATGCTAAAGTTTTTCAGTTATGGTTAAATTAACTTAAAACCTTCAAATTTCCAAACTCAAATAAAAGGTGTAACCGTGGATGTGACCTTCCTGATCAGTGAATCTATGCAAATCCTTTGTTGCTGCAGTTTTCAGGCCCCATTAACGCTTTGATTGGCCTTTATCAGGTCATTTTAAGTCAGTGCAGTATTTGCCAAAGTGGCAATTTCCGCCTCTTTCTCAATGAGCTTGATTCATACCAGCGGGGAGACACAACTGCCAAATGCACAATGTGAGCTGATTCGTCTCCTCATCTCTTCTGGACGTTAAATAGCGGGCTAATGAACCTGATTAGGCCGGTTACATGAAACTCACACACTGAGAATCCCACAAGTCTTCCAATCACACAGGCAAGTCTAATAATGAAATTCATTCACTGCATCCTGACACACACAGAGATAGCCTCTTAACACTCTGTCTCATCCAGCATGTCCTCATGCATTATGTAGAGCATGTTTGTTTATAGAAATCTCATCTGAGGAGCTCACTGTAACGAAGGTCGGCTCCTTTTACCTCTTCATATTAAACACTTCTCTTATCTCAAACTATGAGCGCATACAGCCCATGTATAATCAGTATAACCGTTCAACTTACTATATTCTTTTTTTGTACCTTCACACTTATTCAACCAGTATCAGAAGCTTATTGGAAAAAAACTTTCTGAGATTCTATTCATTTAGTAAAAGTTTACACAGAACACTTATTAGATTCAAAGTTGACCTTTTGTTGCATGAAAGTGCTTCTAATCAGCATGTCATTCTCAAAACGTAAAACTTAATGCATGTGGAACTTTGAAAGAGAAGTGAACAGAATAGGTAGAGAGAGAGCATGGCAAAATTAGTTTCCCAACCAAAACTGTTTCAAAAGTGCTTAACAGAACAAACGCTGAGAGTAAATATGAGTGTGAAGAATTATGCAATCTTCAGATGTGCAAGTGCTAAAATTGCTTTCCATGGAGCTGTAGATGAGTTATCATCATTTATCTCAAAAAGTTGGTTAAAAAAAAAAGTCTTCAGTTCTGTATTCAGTGTGATTAGAAGATTAATGCTTCAATAAAAGAGAAGGCTTTTTAAAGCTACAGTGCAAAAGTATTCACCTTATCCAAGGTAACTGTCAGGGGAGTGTTGCCTAGGTTATAGGGTATAGAGACCCTTAACCCTTAACCCCACACTGTTCCCCGGGTCCCACACAATGGCAGCCCACTGCTCCCCAAGGGGATGGGTTAAATTCAGAGAGTTGATTCCGATGCTCTGTACTTGTGACAGTGTAATGATAGTAAAAAGCTGGGGGGAAAAAATGAAAGTCAACCAGGTGCAATCAGAAGTCTTATAAATAGAGTTCACCTGTGTGTAATTTAATCCCATTACAAACCAAGCTGCTTTTATTAAGGGAACATTAATAAGGGAACCAATGAAGACCACTGAGCACAGCAGACTGGCCCTAAAGCAGGTTGTAGAGAAGTTAAATGAGAAGTTTAATTAGTCATCTAAATATGGAAAGGATGTGACTCAACTGTAGACCTATAGAGACATCGATACCTGCCTAAACTAACTTTCCAGGCAAGAAGAGCAACAATTAGTAAACCAACCAAGAGGCCATTGGTGACTTTTGAGGAGATTCAGGAGGGGGATGAGGAAAGCCTTAGTTGGTGAAAAAAAAGTCATATAAGTTTGCCATTGGGCTCAACATTGTAAAGCTTTGCTCAGCTTCAACCGCATCAAACAGAACTTTCTGGCTTACATCCGTAAATAATCCAGGGCTGACTTCCAACTGAGCACACAGACATAATATGTGCAGATTATGCAGGGATTTTTCCTTCAGCAGGGACAGATAAGCACTGATGAGAAGATGGATGGATCTACATGCAGGGAAACCATAAAAGAAAAAACTGCTGAAATCTAATTAAATTCAGTTTAGTTAGAAAGCAACAATTCACAACATGTCATCTCAAGGAACTTCAACCAGATCATACAGTCAGATTGGTTCAAAGTTTTATATCTAAGGAAAACCAGCTGATTCCATCAACTCATTTATTCAAAAGCAATCCGCACACCAAGCATGCATGCAGTGACAGTAGAGAGGAAAACTCCCATTTAACAGGAAGAAACCTGCATCAGAACCAGGCTCAGTGTGAGCGACCATCTGCAGAGGCTGACTGGGGTTCAAGGAGACAGAAGCAGACATTCAGAAACAAGCATAGAAGAACTGATCAACAAATATGCAGAATGTTCTTGGTTCAAGGAAGGACTTCAAACTGCACCGCTATTGGAAATATTTTTCTCCATTTTGTTATTTCTTAATCTAGTTTGCTTAAACTGTTGTATTTCAATGCAGGGTTGTTGTTGTTTTGTTTGTTTGTTTGTTTTTTCTTTAGTTAGGGTTTTTGATTATCTGATTAAGGGAGAGAAATAGGCGATATTAAATAAATGCAGCTGGTAGAGACAAACCCCAAAAGACTTGCTGCTCTTATTGCAGCCAAAGATAAAAGCATTTACTCAAAAGGACAAAATATAAATGAACAACAGAGAGTTTCCAGGCATTTTAATATATTGAAATTACAGAAGATGAAGATGTAATCCAGAGAAATGCAGGAAAATAAAGTCTTCTCCTGAGCCACAAAAGGTTTTATACAATAGTTTAAGGGGCTGTCTAAGGTTAAACCAGCAACTTCAACATATTTATTGGAAAAATAATGGAGCACTTTAATTATAAATGTATTTTTAACCCATGTGCTAATGAACCATGTGCTGAGGTTAATACGCATTAGTTCACCTGTCCAGCTGCAGCTCAGAAAGCAAAGTCATGAATGAGTCAAGCTCCACTTTCACGTCCTCTTCTGTGAAGGCCGCAGGCTGCTGCACCGTGAAATTCTGTTAGCAGCCTAACAAAGTGGAGAATTGAATGGGAGAGCCATGAGAAAGCAAAACATAACGTGTTAAATCCTTTTGAGATGCAGATTGGTTTCACCTGTCCTCCATCTGTCAATATCTCTCATACCTTATTATGTCAATGACTAAAATAAGAGGAAAAGGAAGAGACAGAGCTGCATGTGGAAGCACCTCTGTCAGCACAGAACCCCCAATCAGACTCCATATAAGAACGAGGAGAGCTCAGGTTGGTATGAGAACAATAAGCTATGAGGCTGCATTGAGGCAAGCCTGATGAGATGTAGCGTTTGTTTGGAAAAATGCTCGACTTTGGTGATTGGAGCAGTTTTGATCCAGACCATATAACCTTCACAATATTTACGAGTTTGCAGCAGAGTGGTAAAAGCTTTGGCCTACATTTCAGACTTGACTCTGGGTGATTACAAATTGGTAAATTGTTGCTCCTAACTCCTATCCCTTTACCTTTCCTTCCCTAAAACAGTAAGAATACTATCCGGGGTAGCAAGACAAGGCAAGGCAAGGCAAGTTTTTTTGTATAGCACATTTCATGTACAGAACAATTCAAAGTGCTTTACTTAAAACATTATAAGCAAAAGGGAAAGAAAACAATTAAAAACAATTAAAAGCGTGATTCAAAATTAAAAACATTTAAGATTAAAAAGAGAGAATACAGAGACGTGCGAATTTTAACTTTTGAATAGAATCTACGTAAATGCAGCTGAGAACAGGTGGGTCTGGAACTGCTGTGCTGAATCTGGAAACATTCAGCCTCACTGATGTCTTTACATAATGGAAACATGAAATACATTGGTCAGATTGGGACTACAGCCTTTAAAAAAATAAAAATAAAAAACACACAAAAGTTACAAAAATGTAGTGAACAGCTGAAGCTTTACTTTATAGAATCCAAAACATGTGATGATGTGCATATTAGCATTCCATGTCAAGTTAAGATTATTCATATAGCCCACCTTATGGGACAATCATCGGCCCAATGGGTTAGGGGAGGGGGGGAACACATGACATTTAAAAAAAATAAATACTAAAACCAGAATAAGAGCATTTTAAAACAACAAGAATAATATGAATACATTAGTAAAACAGAGCAAATACAGAGACAAGAGATCAGGTACTGTAAATATAATTAAAAAGCAACTTAAATATTGGGTTTACTAAAGGCTTCAGAAAGCAATGTATTGGGATGGGTGGGACGTGCCAGCGAGTCCTATCACACATATATAAACAATCCTAAATGCTAGAGAGCAACGTCAGAAGGTCACTATGCTAAAGGACCTACAGTATCAATAGGGGCCATCTTGCTTCCTATTAATATTCAGACAGCACCTGTCATTGGCACCTCTGATGCTTGAGTCCTTACAGATTTGCCAGATTTGGATTGAGCCATTGATTTGCAGTTTTTTACCTTTTCTGAATTCGTTGAGACTTTAGAACTACTTCTCATTAAGATCGCTGACCTTGGGACGAGTTAGGATTAAGTTTTGGATTTGAATCTCAAGCAAAAGACAGAAGAGAGAGACTTTTGAGAGATAGAAGTTGTAAGAGTTGAAAAAAAGTGCATAAAGTAGCTAATTTGTATTTTCTAACATCCAGAAATGCTTTGCAGACTGTTGTGCCTCTGTATGATGGTGATAAACACTATTCTGTTAGTATTTGCTTTAGCCTCATAATTCAAATGTTTAAGGCATTTTCTGTCTCATATGAAGACATGAAACATAACCAGACTACAAGACGGCAGAAAGTCTGTCTCTCTTTTGCTGATGGAAACGATATTTTAATCAATCCTGCTGTCTGTGCAGGCAGAGGCATGACTCATGTGTAAGCCTCTCTTTACACGTAAGATGAAATCAGTCCCTTTGCATCAGACTCATGGCTTTTAGGCGGGTATCTGCAGTTGTCTCCAAACAGCCTTTAAACAAACAACTTGACGGTAAACTCATATTGCAGAAATCCACTGAAATATAGCTTTAGCCAAACATCAGTCTATCATACCCCTGTTTGGATGAAGTGGGCTGCAAGACTTCCAGCCTGTTTCATGATGATCTGTGTTATGATGTCACAGATTTGTTTTAATAAGATTAACAATCCTTTCTCATTAGGTATGTAGTTGATCCATCCCCTCTCCATGTATGTGATAGAGTTGAACACAGCTCTAGGATATATTTATGTCTTTGTGTCATGTTTAAGAACCTGATCCTGCTTTAAACTTCTCCACTTTCTTCATTGTCTCTGTCTATTGTGTTTAAAGTATTCAGATGGGCTCTATTTGTAGATTTATGTGACTTATGAAGGCATTAGTTTCAATTAAATTTAGTAAAATTAAATAAAGTACAGGGGTTGAACATAATGCATGGAAACTTTTTTTCTGATTATATAACAATGTTTTGTCTCAATAAAACTGAAATATAGGTTCAAGAATAAAGCTAAGGCATTATTAGATAAATGGAACAAACATAAATTATCGTGGGTTTTCTTATTTCATCTTTTCTAATTTTAAAATGAAATGCAAAATGGCACTAAACAGGACTAAAGTATAAAATAAGGCTTCTGTTAACCATTTACCTTTACATTAATGTAAACATGGATATTTTTAAGGGAAGGGTATATAATATTATTTGCCTATTAAACTCTATTTTTTTTTGTGAAGTAAAAGAAAACTTCTTTAGCTTGGTTGACTCACAAGAGGGCATATTTTAGATTTTCTCTGAAGTGTAAATACTTATATATACTTCACAATCAAAATATTATCACCTTTGTCAGCTGCTGCATCTTTCTCTAAGCTCAAAGAGCTACAATAACAGCTGATTTCAGTAAATAAAAGTCTTGGTAAAAGAACAATAAACCTCATCAGGATTTTTTTGTGCAAACAAGTCTGCATCAAATTATATGGACCTGATTTTGTCTCTACCCCCTGCATGAAACCTCCACTTTTACTCTGGCCTCTCCACCCAGCACGGGTACTGCTGGAGTGTCAAATTGCGAGCTGTGGCGAGAGCTTTCACTGCAGGCACAAATGGATGGTAATTGTATGCAGAATGGCTTCAGAAATTACAACCGCAACTTGATGACACAGGTGGGGTCTCCTTTAAATGCTTCATTAGTCAGCGCCTCAGAGTGTTTACCGTGAATTGCAAAAGCTGAGCCGCCCACAGGTTTTTCTGTGACCCCAATCACTTGCATCCTACTCTCACCGAACAGAACGTCATTCACTGGAGCTTTGTAAATGAAAAAAAATCATAGACGGAAAATGAAATCAGCTTCTGCACGGCAGAAAGCTGTGACATAATGATCTGTGGCTGTGGGCTTTATACAGAGCGCGTCTGAGTAAGACAGAGGTGTGAGAGCTGAAAGAGTTGCTCTGTGATTAGAACCGTCCCATGTGTGTTGTCCTGGAAAAGCAACCAGCACTCGCTGGCCTGCTCAACTGAAAAGAGATTAAAGATGTAAAGGCAAAATGGGAGCAGTGAACTCAGAGACAGGGATTTTCTGCACAGGCCATCCATCAGGGATGTTACAGCAACCTGTGTGAGCACATTTCTTAGCGCTCATTAGAGGCGACGCCAGCTGGGCAGCGGCAGGAATGCATCCTGGTTCATTATAATACTAGCAAACATTGCTCTTGTGTGTAATGTTGGCAGAACGCGATCGGTGTCAGATGGTTTGTGTAAATTTAGAAGACTGAAGCTCACAGCAGCTTCAGATAACAGAGCTTTTTCTGCTTTACTTTGAGGATTTTTTGTGACATCCTTGTGCTCAGATTTGTGCCAGTGATCTGAAAAGTTTTTTTTTTACACAACAGCAGTGTCCAGTCTCTGCGCCTTCATGGTCAGGCTCCAATGACACTGAAAAGGATAAGTGGTACAGGAAATGGACAGTTGGATAGACAGCAGGAGTCGGGAGGTCATTTCTGCACTTTGTCTCTAACCGGCTGTGGGGACACGCCATAGAAGTGAAACCAGGTCACCCTTGAAAAAAACAGTCAATCTCAAGAGGAGGGCCAGAAGTTTGAGCACATGTGACCACAGAGTCTGATTTAAGCATGTTTTGGTTTGCTTTTAGTCATTGACTTTAAAGCATATGGCTTTTTGACCTGATCTTTAAGGATTAGAGGTGCTAAATTCACAAAGTTTCTAAGTTTGTGCAATAAGTGGGCGTGTTGAAGGTGATCTCCAAAAGCCTTAGAAAGCATTTACTGTCATTACGCATACATAGTGTATACAAAACGAAATTTGGTTTTGTAGAGCTCTCATGACATTTCCATTTTCTTAAAATGCAGCAGTGATTAAATAAATAATGCATTAACATGGTCAGTTTGATGCAGAGTTTGTGACATGATTTAGAGTATTTTTCAACATTCAGCAATCTGATGGCGGTGGGGAAGAAGATGTTGCAGAATCTGCTGGACCTTCATCAAATGCTGCAAAGCCTCTTCCCAGAGGACAGCAGGGAGAACAGTCCATGGGGGGGTGTGAGGGGTCATTGATTGCTTCCCAAACCACATAGGTTCCAGCCATCTAAAGGAGAAGATTGGGTGTTATACAGTCAGTTTGAGAGTAGCTGTAAAAGGAAGATGAGGTTCTGAGCCATAGAGATGGAGGTAATACTAATATTTTTTTTATAACTATAATACAAAAATAATACTTATAGGGCACGTTGTAGCCTATCTCAAAGTTCTATGTATAAAACTAAAAGAAAATAGTGTTTTTCCTTTTCTATTTTTCTCTAAACATCTTTAATCATTCTTTTTTTTTTTTCATTTGGTTTGATTTTACAAAGCTTGTCTGCCATATTTGTGCCAAAGTCTCCTTTGTTGCAACAATGACACAAAAATGTTTGAATGTTAGTTAGATCTACTGAAAAATAAAGATGCTAAAGCTGCGCCTAAAGTTTGGTATTTGACTTGGAAAATAGCTTTGCATGTGGTAAAAGTTTAAAACTGTATATCCTCCACCCATGAAAAAGCGTACTTTGGTCATTAGAAACTGATCTGCATATTGATAAAGGAACACATGCAAAAAATGTTTTTCAAACACTGTCTGATGAATTTGAAATGTAAAATCACTATGCATCTCCTTTAAAGATCTGCTCTGCGCGTTCAAACAGGTTTGGACCTGTTGTAGAAACATAACCTTCTGAAGATCAGGCCCTTTCTGTATCAGTTTGAACCAGGAGTCCGTAATCTGTGACTTAAGGCCACATGTGGCTCTGTTCTCCCTTCACTGTGGCTCTAATGACACCAAATAAATACATTAATCGTAAAGAAAATAAAAAAGGGTTCTTCTGCATGTTGTCATGCAACATCTGCATAAAATATTAGCAGCATCAGCAGGATGCTAGCAGTACAGAGCTAAAAAAAAATTAATTTGTTTTTTTGGTTTTAACTATTTGCTTTAGCGTATATTCTAAGGTGGGCTAACCACTGTTTTTCATCCTTTATATTTAAATGGATCACTCATTTTGCCTTATTCTACAATCTCAATGTTTTGTTTTTTTTTGTAGTAAAGGTTAAATATTTTGGTTTAAAATTCATTAAACTGAAAAATATTGGTTTAATTTCCCTGGCTGTCACTATTTATAAAATATTTAATAAAATATATATATTCATAAAATGTCCTAATCTTACTGATTTGTGAAAAACTGTACAAGTGGTTGTTTGATATTAATTCTTCTAAAGAACACCATGTAGTCCTACATTGTCTCATCACATCTTTATCTTAAAATTATAAACTATAAGATGAAGAAATGTAAAATAAATTATAAAATTCTGTCGCTACTGAAGAAGCTTTGTTGATGGAAACACATCAGTCCATTAAAGCTACTGATCCTGAGTATTAGGCTGTTTTTAGACCTTATATGATGGAGATGTTTATATCCAAATGTGGACCTAGGAGTCTCAGATTACATCTCATTTCTGGAAAAGATCTGCTGGGTGTGAATTAGCTCCATAATGGCCTCCACTTCCTGCTAAATTCCAACATTTTAGCTGAAAGAGGTGAAGGGAGACATCTTCACACAGCGGCAAAGATGCATGCACCGTCTCATCTCGCCTTATCGGCATGATGTGAGTTTTAATATGCTGCAGAGCCGTGGCCCTATCAGATCGGATGTGTCTCCGAGCGATTGAAGCCTTCATGAGAGGAGGGGATGAAGAGCAGGAGCAGCCGCGTGGCCGTAGCTCGAGGCGCATCGTATTCTTCCCATTTCTCCCCACTTCCAGACAACAGGACCCTGTGAAATGACTGCGGGTGCTGCCAACTGTGAAATTAATTGAACTTGTGATCCGGAGGGTAGAAACCAGCATCCGGCCCAAGGAGGCATGTGTGCATCCGTGCTTACATTTGGCCGTGACAAAGGAACAACGCAGCCCAGGGGCACCGACCGGATCTGCGGTCAGTTTCCTCGACAAGATGTCGCCGGACTCGTCTGGGCTTTATTTGACTCGTGTGACATTGCGGCTGATTGCGTGAGACGTGTTGTCACGCTGTTGGCTCTTGTTAGAGGCATTTTTTTTGGGAAGCAATTGGATCTGTTCACAGATCCAAGATGTCAAACCGATGATAATCATTCCATGTTGAGGACGGACTTTTTGGCCAGAGACTGGGCATGAGTTTGCCAACATCCTGAGCCAATTTACATAGATAACATGGCTTCTCTTTAGCAATAGAGTTTCTGATATTCATCACTGAGCACTTCTAACTATGTTGCCAGGGATAATCATGAGACGCTTTAAGGCAGGTTAGAGAGAAATCTCTAAATAAGCAAACATGCATTAAATCCTCACTGCAAATTTCTCGATGATTCATCTTCCTCCTACTTACAGTTCTTCTGTTAGTTGTTGTTACATTTCAGAGGTGTACAGATCAGAAAGGAAAGGTCCAAAGTTGGAATATATTTTACACTTAATACATTCAATCTTACTCACTCTTTAGCGCTTTGCTGTTTCCTCAAAACGGCAAGTTATTCCAACACAAAGGCTCATCAAATTCAAAATCTGCTTTTAGAAAGTCAGCATAGAGAGAATTAACAGAAAATGCAATTTCTTGATAAATAGTGAATAGAATAGACCAAAAATAAATTTCTTCTTAGTTATTTTGATCTAAAATGATCTATTGCAGAAAACAGGTGGAAACTTTGTGGTTCAGGTGCTCTGTATCTGTATGTCAGCTAATTCAATGATTCAAATGGAGTATTTGTCATGATGGGTCTCTGTGATTAAACCCACATGCAGAACACCACAGGAAACGGAGTAAAAGTTTAACAGTTTATTTAGAGGAACACACAAGAATAATAATGAGCAGGTTCTGGTACTGGTCCGGGACTGGAATCACAGAGGATCTGCAGAGATGAATAGTTTGGTTAGCCAGGCAGCGGTGATGACTTGTCAGGGGTTAGATTTAGGTTGTACCTTGATGAAGTTCAGACTGATCGATGGAGAGAGGGAACCGGTTGGGTCCAGAGAATGTGGATTCAGCATAGAGCTCAGCAGCAGCGGCGTCTAGCTTCATGCTAATGAGGTTCAGACCTTGAGTTGATCTCCTAGTTCTCCCTTGAGGACTAGCTGGGGATTTCAGACTGATAGTCTTCAGGTTTGGCTTCCCTGGGCAGGCAGGCAGGTTTCCAAGCAAAGCTCCTCCAGAGCTACAGACTTCAGTCGGGCTTTCCTGTGAGCAGAGAAGACAGAGGCTGGTTAGAATCTGGTTACTCTCTAGAGAAGACAGAGATTCTCTATGTTAACAGAGGCTCAGGTGCCGCTAGTCAAAACTGGTCAACACTCCAGCGCCGAAAACAGGTCTGGCTGCTGCTTATGTAGGAAGGTCCCCTGATGGGCTGATGATCCTCAGGTGTGCAGGAGGCTCCAGCCCAGGAGACCCACAGCGCTCTCTGCTGGAGACAGGTGGCAGATCTCCAGATCCCAACAGAAAAACATATAACATGAGGGGATCCTCGGCGCCCTCTGGAGGGCAAGCCTCAGGATCCCAACAGTATTAACTCCATATGCTAACAATGGTCTTGATATATTAAAATCTTAAGGTTGGCCTTGAATGTAGAAATAGCTAAATGGCTACATATTACTGTGGTTGGTTGTTACAGGCNCTAACAATGGTCTTGATATATTAAAATCTTAAGGTTGGCCTTGAATGTAGAAATAGCTAAATGGCTACATATTACTGTGGTTGGTTGTTACAGGCCTCCATCTGCTTCCTAAGAGGCACTCTATTCATTAAAACAGCGTTTGATCAGTTAAATTACACTGAACTGCTTTTGTCAGGAGATTTGAACTGGGACTGGTGAAATGCAACTTCTGATGAGTTTAAGAGGTTTTTTAACTCTATTAATCTCACCCAGTTTGTCAATTCTTTGACTAGGCCTAATTCCAAAAGCCCAGATGAATCTACCTTGATTGACTTGATATTAACTAACGTGCCTCATAAATTATCTTCCCTGGGTGTCTGTAATGACCTAAGTGATAATTTATTGGTTGCTGCATGTAGAAGCACTAGCATTCCAAAAAGCAAACCCTGTATTGTTCGCAGAAGGAATGAGCAAGCCTTTAATCATGATTTGACTATGGTGAACTGGAAATATATAAAACTGTGTGATAGTGTGCAGTTTTATACTGCAGTAGTTGCAGGTGTAGATGACTTCCCCAAATTGCACATAAGCCGTTACCTCAGGATCAAAAAGACCTTGTTCAATGTTCTCATGCTTGTAGTACCAGGCTGTGTTAGAAATAATCGTTCATTAATTTAGTAATCAATTAATCATTAACTCTAAAATATGCCTTCAGCTGACAGAGCAACACACTTAGAGCAGTAATTATACCAAAATTGTAAAA
>NW_015150804.1:493605-505397 GCF_000732505.1 Cyprinodon variegatus
CAGTTCATAGGCCATCCAATGACTCAGTGACCATGAAGTAGCCCCCAGCTTTAAAAAGGTAGGTGACTCCTGATTTAAAGTGTTCCTTCTAAACATTTAAATAAGCTTGGCTTCTACAGATCATCAGGTATTAAGATGACTTTAAAAAGAAGGGACAAAAAGGTTTTCTTTCTTAGTTTAACCATTAAGCCTCCCATTTTGCTTCATATTGGAAAAGTAGAAAACAATAGGAAAAAATCTTGAAAATAATTTGAGGAAAAGGCAGCTTAGCGAAGGCGGTAGAAGGATTGAGCGAGGAGAGAATCATGGCAGGATGGTAAGAAAAGAAAAAAACCTGTAAAGCTGTTTCTACAGCAAAGGTTGATCCAAAGAAGGATGTTTGAGAAATGACTGATCACCTCTGACCTTTACTTTATAATGTCAGAGCTCATTAGGAGATGTTTGGCAAACGCTTTACAGTGATTTGGTGACATAAACTTTCAGACTTAGGTGTTTCTGTTTACTTATTTTGCAGATGTGAGAGTTGGTCATGGAAAAATTCAGTTACAGAAAAATACCCATAAACGGGGAAATATGAGGAGGGAGAGATTATTGCCTGAATAAATGTGCATCTAAACTGTTCAGCTTCGAGTCCCAAATAATAAAAGCTTTGCTGATTTTTTTTTTTGTTGTTGTTGTTGTTGTTACTGTAGCTTTTCTGATATAAGATCAGCTAAGGAAACTAGTAAAACAAAAACAAAAAACATGCATATTTAAATTAAAATTATATTAGGATGACCCCAGTTTCCAACCTAAAAAATGACCAGCTTCTGATATGGTAAACGAGCTCTGAGCCAGCTCCCATGTCAGAGAATGAAAGAGAGCGCATATCCAACGGGATAGCCGAACTAAGAGAAACAGGACTACACTGAAAAACTGGTAAAGTTTCAACATCTACAGTATAAACAAAGATGTTAATGGCAGCAGCACAGCTGATATTTATCTTCAGGATGGATTTGCAGCCAAACAGCAACAGACCGGAGGGTGCTACTATGATGAGAAAAAGCAGAGAGATCATAACGTTAGAGATTAACAAATACTGAGAATGGGAGAATAAGGATAGAATGAACCAGAAAAATGAAAAGGGGTCCCTATGTCCTCCAGCAGTCTAAGCCTTTAACAGCATGACTATAGAGATAAGTCAGGATCTATTTCCTTTTTCACTACAGGGACAGCATGTTCTCTGGTTCCTCTTTTACAGTCTAAAAACACTCAAATTAATGACATCATTAAAGGTTTCCTAAGGTCTAAATTATGCTTTTTTTATCCCGTGGGTTGACTAGTTGTTGTGTAACAGACTAATGACCTTTCACCAGTCTTGACCTGTGGAAGTAGGCAACTGCATCTAGTCTGCCCTTTAATAAAATGGATGGCTGTCATTTAAAAAAAAACAAAAAAAAACAATAACTTAAACTATCATAATCAAGTATGACCAGCTCTGTAATACATGGATTTTCTGCAGTTTGGCTTCACCTCTGTTTAAAGGATGGACAAACTAGTTTGGTTGCATTGACCTTTTCATGTATGTCACAGATGATCCTAAAAAAATAATTAGTAAGCACAAGTCTGCTGCTTTATTTTAAAATTTCTTTTAGTGCTCCCTCACTTGTGAAAAAAAGATTTTGTGGTGGTATTTTATAGCGTTTCTGTGCAACACTTGTTCTGTTGGTCTCAGCCCAATAAGTAGGACAGAAATGGATGCAGGAAATTAATCTAATTTAACCTGGTTTGTAACTCCAGTTAAGAAACACAGATTGATCGATTATTTTTATTTGAAAGACTAACCAATCTTTCCAATTAAGAAGCAGGAGTTAACACTCATTGCAATTAATGACTTAATGCTTATAAATATGCAGGTTAAACAGCATGAAGCCGTAATGTGTTCCTGAGTTTCATTCGATTTAATTGTTACAAAGTGATCATAAAATAATTTCCGACAGTTTTTCCATTTTGCTTCTGCCTGGATGAGAAGTGAAACTGACCCGAGGCTGTCAGGAAGTGACAGAACAGGGCAGCTCTTTAAGCACTTTGGGTCCCTGAAGTTTTTCAGCGCAGAGATACTTAGCCCTGTGGATACAATGCAATCTGCGCTGCCCCACATTAGATAAGTATCTTCCAAGTTTCAACCAGGTCACATTGCACCACACAGCTCCCCATGTTCAGCTGCTGCTGCTCAGGTGGAGATAATGCTGCACGAGAGACAAACGCAGCTCCTATACGGTTCTCTAAATCTTTAAGCAAAAAAATATTTCTGCAGGCATCAAAAGCAATTTC
Source organism: Cyprinodon variegatus (assembly GCF_000732505.1). Lineage (NCBI taxonomy): Eukaryota > Metazoa > Chordata > Actinopteri > Cyprinodontiformes > Cyprinodontidae > Cyprinodon > Cyprinodon variegatus. The sequence goes on from NW_015150804.1 coordinate 495,919, forward strand.
CCAACCAGCCTGTCTCTGCTCTGCTAAACGTTTTCCATCTGTTAGATATGATTCTCTAATGCATGTTCAAATATTTTACTATGACAGTCATAAAAATTAGTGTTAGTTAGAATATAGAATCAATAACATGCATTGAAAATATCAAAGTTCAGTTTTTACTTTAAAGGATGTTTTTTTCTTTTACATGTTTTGACAATAATAGGCTGAAATTAAGTATTCCTTCAGTCATGACCTCATTAGATAAAGATTCATTTTAAACTCACACAATAGAGCTTAGTAATGGCAATTAGCATATTTAAATTAATCCTGCAAAAATTTAACAGAAAGAAGAGTAACTTTTATGTAAATCAAGATTAATGGCATGACTTCGTTTGGTAATAAGCTTGATAGTTTCACTAATGCTACACCGTGGCATATATTGTGGTAAATATTAAATCTATGAGACCATTTACATTTATTAGGACTGAGGGAAAAGATGCATAAAAACCTACTGTTTTACAGTAGCATAGCCTAATGCTTACACTAACCCTTAATATAACTACATGTATTCAGTGGAGAAGAAAATACCTTATTATAGATGTATGGTTTTACCTAATCAATAGTTGTTGTTTTTTACCATTTACTCTTTAACGTTAGCCTAAGTTCAGGAACTGTAATGTAGATGGATTTCTGGGGGGTGAATATGATGTGATTCAGAGGCCAATTTCTATGTTTCATCTATCAAAATTGTCGATACGAGACAGCATGGCATTGAGTTTTGAACTTAACACTGAAAGTAGCTACAAAAGTAAAAGAAAGAAAGGAAACATGGAGAGTACATGACATCAGGTTTTTAGGAGGCATCTTGAACTTATCTGTGGGCTTTTGCCTGTCGTCAGCCATTCACTTGAAAACAACTTGACATGTCACCTTTTCATCTATGAGTAACACAGATATAAACAGCCATGCAAGAATATGATTACTCCCAAGGACATATAAGAGACTGATTAAGCTAACATGCATGTTTATGGACTGTGGAAGTACCCTGAGAGAACCTGCACATGCACAAGGAAGAACATTTCCATGCAGACAGATAAACACGGTTACCTGTTACTGTCTCCACTGTGCAGTCCTTTTTGAGAGGAGAAAAGCTTTTTGTGATGAAACATTATAAAGGTGAGCATAAAGTTTGCTAAACAACTCTCGAGCATGTTGTTTTTTTACATTGGAATTCAATATATGTATTTATTTTGAGGATAAAATACTTTAGGTGGGTCTGACATTTAAAAAAAGATGTGAGAGTGGTGCCAACTGATTAGTATGGCAATCTATATATTTTATGTTGTTGCACGAGTCCTAAAGCAGCATTGCTGTTCGTTTTGCATTTAACTTGTTTTTATGTTAGAACTCTGCTAAAACTTAACTTACTGTAAAAGCAGCAAACAATGCTTTTTTGTGATCTATTAAATAAAACCTTTTTTTACAGCTTTCTGTAAGCATATGTTAGAAGATGTATGTCTAAGTCTTGGGTGTCATATGTTGTGTTTATGTTCTGTCTTTTTTTAAATAATTTTTCTTTTATATAAATTCTTTGGACTTTTGTTTAGTTTATGTATTTCTTGTATTCCCTTAGCCGTGTATTTAACATAATTATTTTCTTAAATATTCTTTTTAATTAGTCCTCCTTCCTCAGTAACTCTGTGCTCCTTCTTCCCCAGCTGTTTTCCATTATCTCCTGATTACCTGACCTGCAGGGCGTCATTCTCCACATTCTCAACTTTAACCCCTAACCCCTCAATCACTATATAGAGCGGGGACTATATAGTGGACTTTATAGTGAACTCAGTTAACTTACCGTTCAGGCAGATGTTCACCACTTTTCGTTCCCTGTTAGTCACGTAACTCCACCTCCCAACATGGTGCCTATTCCATCTTTATTAGTTGCTACTACAACAAATCCCATGATGCGTTGTGAGGAGAGCTCCCACAAAGCAATTTGGGACATATCTACTCATCTAGTTACCATCAATGATCACTACTTTAGAAGATGCATTGTGGGAAATTTCAAGTCCACCACTTTTTCATCCACTAGACGTCCAGACAGTCATCTAAAATGGCGTAACCACTAAATGGTGCTCTATAGAGTGATTAGGGCGGACGTTCGGACACAGCCCCTGTTCTCTGCTGGATCGATTGTTTACCATTAACCAGTTGCCATATCCGTCCCTATCTCATCATACTACCTGTTTCTCCATCCACACCCTGTCTACCCAGCTTTACATTTTTTATTTTTTGTTTAAATTATGCTTCAGCTCACTTGTTTGCCTCTGGTTTTGCATTTGGTTTTAGGACCTAGAACAAACCAACTTGCCCACATATATTCTTTTATTGTCACCAAATTGAAATGAAATAAATTAGAATAAATTAGATTTTTTTCATTGTAGTTATTTCCACATAAAAGAGCCACACTGTACCATTTCAGGAAAAGCAATATATTAGTTGTTGACATGAAAGGCTTTAATACAACTGTGACAAACTGCCTCTGAGGAGCTTCCTTTGCATTAAGAACCTCAGCATGCCCGAGTATTACTCTAATTAATTAGAACACGGTGAAAACATTGTTCAGATACCACAACCTTCAAATAAGAGACGGAGCCGTCTTTGTTACAAACCAGCGTGCCGCCCTGCTCACCTTAATCAATTAAATTGTAAGCTTTTAAGCTCATTCCTCTTGATATCTCTGATATGCATAATAATGACCTCATTACTGCAGCAATCGGCTTTGTGTTGGGAGAAGTGCACGCCAAACACATTTTATCATTTGTAGTTTAGCCTTCAGCTGGTCTGTAAAAGAAAAAACACAAAATTGTTGGAGACTGAGTGTCTGAGATGGAGAAACCAGACACTGTAAGATTGAAACTAGTCAGAGTCATTCCAGGCATGAACTAGCATGACCTGAACTATCAGCCCATCCCTGCCAGCTGGAAATAAAAAAACACTCCTGTTCAAAGCCCTCCTGCTATTGTACATATGAAATCCATCACCCGCAACCTTTAGACAAAAAGGTGCGAAAAGGAAAATGAAATGTGACATTTTCCTACAAAAAAAAAAAATCACTTGAGGTGTTTGTGGTTTCTACACTTTTTATTCAGGGTCTTTTATTGTCTTCACTGAGTGTCAGTGTGTGATCTGTTGAAGGGCAGTTTGCTTGTTTTACTTACAAAATTGGATGGAAGGTTGGAAATGAACAATTCCTGAAGAAGGCCTGAGTTGGACTTACTCATCCTTTTAGACTTAGTCTGGTTGAGATCTTGAGAAGAATGTAATATTTATTTTATGTTTCTATTTGTAGTGATACTTAATATATACGTTTCCCAACACGCTTATCCCAAGCGGGGTCACGAGGGGTTCTGGTGCCACCCTAGGGGCAAGAGGCGGGGTTCACCCTGGACAGGTCACCAGTCCATTGCAGGGCAACACAGATACAAACAGGACAAACAACCGTTCACACACACACACACACACACACACACACACTCACACCCAATGAGAATTTAGAGAAGCCATTTAACGCAGCAGTCGTGTTTTTGGACTGTGAAAGGAAGGCAGAGTACCCTGAGAGAACCCACACATGCATGGGGAGAACATGCAAACTCCATACAGACAGACCCCAGAACCGAACCCAATGCTTCTGCACCACTGAGCAGCCTGTAATGATAATTGTTCTTCATTAAGTTTAATTGTCTAATTCTGAACAGACTGAATATCAAACAAAAGTGTAAATATTAGTTAGGGAAAACAAGTAGTTACATTTCCTTACATTTTCCATTTCTGCAAAATAGTAATTGATGCCCTTATATTCATAGGATATCAAATAGACCTTTAAACATAAGGGGTAAATGATTTGTTTACATTAAATTCTGAATCTTTACTGTACAAGCTTTTGTATAAATCATTTCCATCTACAAGCCAAAAGATGTTAAATGTATTTTGAGTAATAACACAGTACTTCTATCTATTTGTTGATTACCAAATTACAACAAATGTTATCTAAGAGCAATACCAAGACCAACAAGTCCAGGTCAAATCAAAGTCAATATCCTTTAAAATGATCCAAATCCAATTTATTCTAATCTGAGCCAATCCAGCACAGATTATGAGATTAAGAGCTGTTTAGAGTCTGCCCAAATTCAGCTGATTATGAAATCTCATTTAGTAAATAATTTTGTGCCCAAGATGACAAAACCAGTCTAGAACATTGCACTGTCCCTCCTCCTGAGCAAGCATGGGGCGACAGTGGAGATGAATCACTTCCTTTAAGCATTAGGAACTCTCTGGCAGAACCAGAATCAAAGACGATCACATGATCCATCGTTGGGGTGAATTTGCTGGAATATCTTGTCCTGGCATTTAATTAGCACTTGTTTAAACCCAAGAACAGCAAAACTGCTGCTGCTATTGAGGTAGTGTTGATGTTGATGTAGTGAAATTAATTTGTTTAGCACCTTCTTGCTCATTTCCTCCTTGGATCCTTTGGAAGCAGCAATCATATATATTTTTTTAGATGCTTTTCAGCTGTGGCTTAGTTAAAGTTTGATGTGTTGATCAGATTTGCTGAGTTTCTTTGTAGACTTGATGAGTGGATTTTACTCATCTTTAGAACTGAATAAAAACCAAATACTTTTTTATTTCCTTATATACTTATAATCCTAGGGTTAAGATACTATTAAAGAAAGAGTATTTGAAATAAAACCTTGTTTTTGTTGCTGCAGAGAGCCATGTCTTTGTAGGAAAAGTGAAAAACATGACTGTTTGTGAGAGATCATTCTCTGCTGTGTCTCTATTGTTGCTGTGGTTACAGAATTTAAATGTAATCTTGATCTTTCTGAGCAGTGCAGTTGTCCCCGTCAGTCTCGACTGCTGCGCACAGATGGTGTTTCCTCTCTGACACCTTCCTCGACGGCTTAAGAGACACTTTTGTTTGTGCAATGCTAGATAATACAAGCTCCACCTGCTGTTTCTGCCGCAGCTCAACTTTGTGAATACAGATGAAGACCCTGGCTTTTGAATTCTCTTCGGTCTTCAAGAGGAGAGATTCCGGTTAATGAGTGTTTTCTAACGAAAACAAAGACGTAGTGTCTGACTTTTACCTGCCAGTGGGAACTCTGCTCCCCAGACTGATATTTCTAAAGCAAAATTAATCAATGTGCACTAAACATGCTAATCTGATGGTGTTAAAGCTATTAAAACTTTACTGGTGGTTTATGTTGCATGCAAAGCATCTAAAATCCTGATAAGTTTCTATCACTGTATTAAGCCTTGCCTGCGAGGGATATATTAGATTATATGTTAAAAAAAGAACAGAAATGCATCTGCTACGACATGGACGTTCTGTGTTACTCATTTTTTTCCTGAGCTTTATTACAAAGAGCTTTCTGTAGAAAGTGATGAGGGTTTGTGTTACCAGCAGCCATGCATACCATGGTTGCACTCTATCATCAGAAATATCATTTTGAGACGTAAATTTGCTTTTTGCAGCAGGGTGAGAGGCAAAGACCTGCTTTTTTCCTTTAAAATGGATTAAATACAAACAAACAAAAAATCACAATTATTTGAGTTTTTACCATTGAGCCTTCTGGCTCTTTCTTGTATTTCAGATTTTCAAGAATCACTTTGCATTTTCATGTGCATGGGCTATGCAAGGTCAATAAAAATCTCCAACGTGTATCAAGAAGGAGAAGCAATGCATTGGTTTAACTTTGGGCAAGAGGACAGGGAAATTTTAATGAAAACCGTTTAATGCTTAATCATTTACTGGATTCTATGTTTGCCCAAAGCATTTCAGACATCAAATTTTATGCTTATTAATGAGACATAAGGCTCACATTAGATCTGCTAGCTGAACAAATTCCATTCAAGTAGATTAAAACTAATTCAATTAAAGGTTTGTTGTCCAAGACTATAATATTATTTCCCAAAACCAAAGATTCACACTTTAAGCAGTTTTTCAAAAGAAAACCTCTAATTAAATGCAGTGGCGAAGCTACTGGCTGTGACCGCTCTTAGCCAATCAGCGGCTGCCAATGTGGCCACCCCCCTTTCAGGTGATCGCAGGTGGAAATAGTTCTCAGGCATTTGCCATCCAAAAAGGACGGTTGCAGCAATTTTACCTTTGAGTGGAATGTTCAAACTGATTTCATATTTTAATTGTTAATTTGATACCCTGTGCAATAACCTGTATCTCTATATTTGACAGCCAGTGCAATAACTATATATATAAATATAAATATCCATCTATATAGATACCCATGTAAACACCTTGTGCAATAACCCAGCTGTGTAATGACCCTACTATAAAAAATAAATAAATAAAAAAGCTTTCATGTGTTGACGCACTGTATATACTATATATATATATCATGCAGCTTCTTCTTCTTGGGCTATTTGGGTTGATGTAACAAGTACATTTCTCCACTTTGAGATCAATAAAGTCAATCAATCAATCAATTAATTAACAATAAACTGAGAACAGAAATGCAGTGTTTAATTACTCATATCAATATACTAACATTAAATATGATAAATACAGACTTCTCGCACATTTCCGAACTACATTTTATGTTTTATTGGGTAAAGAGAGGATTATGTGAATCTGCAGGTCATCCAAGAGTCTCAACATATTCTGATTATGAGTGCATATGAAATCGTACGAAAAGTTATGCACACTATTTCGTACGTTTTTGGACGTTTTCCCTCAAGAAACCACATCAGTGCGCATGCGCTGGCAGACAGGAGAAAAAAAAGCAGATCCGCGGACGGACGTAAAAATTGGAAAAACAGTGCAATCATCACTTATTCATGTCTCTAACTACGTTGCTTGCTGTTTTATATCTTAGGGTTAGGGCTAATTGTAATTTATATTCTATATTTGTGAATGGTGCGTCAGATGCGCATACGACGAAAAAAACGTCCACAACGTACGAAATTACGGTGCATAACTTTTCTTACGATTTCACACGCACTCATAATGAGAATAGGTTGAGAGTCTTCAGTCTAGTTAGAGAAGAATAACAACTAAATCTATTTCATTTAAGAATTAACACATGAAAATATGAAAATTATACAGAATAAATATGGATAGTGGATCATTTCTTTCCAGAAATGTAGTCAGTTTACAAAAGATAAGATCTTAAGCTGAAAGAAGAAGGCCCACTATAACTTTACTTAAGACAGTATGGATGTGTAAATATATTTTTTATTGTTTAAAAATACAGTTTATTTCAAAAATATGGATGTCTTGCTCGTTTATTTTCCTGATGAAACAGTGTAGATTGACCCTGAGGTTTTTTTTTTCTTATTTTCTTTCTCCACATAAACAGCTAATTAAATGAATGTGGCAGAAACAATGAAAAATAAAATGTAAGTAATAAACAAGGGATATAAATCAAATGCACATATCCTAATCATATACATCGCACTTAATTAACAGACTTCAACACAGGAACATCTGTTCTCTGAGCGCATTTTCGAAATCGTTAAAGAACTATTTCAAAGAAAACGAAGTATCCATATGTCCAGGGATTCTGAGATCATGTTAATTTGACAGTTTATTTGCATCTGCTAAGAACGGCTATGATCTCATTTAAAATTAGATTGTCATTACTATTTCACTTGTTCCTTTTTTATTTTCATATCTTAAAAGAATGCAGACATCACAATTTCTGTCTGTTTTTATCTTCCTCGATATGTAAATGTATATATGCTTCTGTTTAATATAAAAATATGTTACATTAATCTGTCTGTCTTTCCACGACAAAGTCATTTTAAACAGTTGGGTTTAAGACTGTCATGAGTTCATATTCATGAATGAAATATATGGAATTGAATTGACAAGTGATGCTAAATATCAGAGGTAAATGTTTACTGCCGAAAATATTTTTTGACAGGATCCATAGACAGAGACACATGACATCAAGTTGGATTTTATAATACTGGCCCCTAGCTGTACAACACGCTGTAGTCACATTTTCCATTCCATTCCTTGGCGCAGTAACAATAAGAGCAGGGGGACACATCAAAAACCCTGTGGTTTGCTTTCGGTCATCCTTCCAGGCACATTGATTCCTGCCTGGCCACTCCAATAAAATGTTCTGTCCACTCCTCTGACTCTACGTATTCAATTTTGGTGAAAATCTGTAGTCACCATACTCATTACATCATTATTCCAGGCTGCAACACCTGTAATACGGTATATCCCCACTTTCTTTATACCAACTTCCCCTCCTTGCAGTTTATGTTTACTTTAATTGCATGTAAAGAAATGTGCATGCAAGAAATTGTCCTCTTGCAAAAAAAAACTCTAAACTCTCTCATAACCGAGCTACATGTTGATTAGAGTTACTCTAACAAGAATCGAGCCAAAGATGGTGTTCTGTTTTTGTTGCTTGGTTTAAATGCCAGGGAAAGGCATTTCAGAAAGTCTTGTGAAGTGGAAAGTTACATTAATATTGATACTACTTATGAAGATGCTCACTTTAGTTTGTTTGACTATGCTTTATTCATGCTGCAACACTTCACCGCAGTAACAAAAGAGTCTAAGTCAGGGAGCATTTCACTATTAAATTTATGTTGGTCAGGTCACACAGCGGGATGTTCTATTCTGCTTATATATATATATATATATATATATATATATATATATATATATATATATATATATATATATATATATACCATATTCCACCTGGCAGATCCATACATAGAGGTTGACTGATACATTGGCATACATTGTCAACTCAACATCCATGCATGGAGATAACATTAAAGAGCATGAATCGTCCCTCCCTCCATTTGCTATCCATTGTTAATGTTTTCTTTCTACCTTATACACAGTCGCTCACAAACACGAAAAATGATATCTTAGCTATGGTTGCATATCTAAACATTACGGTCGGACTGATATGTATTGGGATAAAAGAAAAAAAAACAGATTTTACCATTTATTATTTGAATAAAGCTTCCTATCAGTCTAAAAATGTGTCATGTGAAGATGACAATTAGGAGGTTCTGATAAAAATTCCCTCTCACGTGAATTAAAATTTCTTTTCGATCCTGTGGAACCAAACAGAATATTTCGATTGACTTGATCAACATGACACATTTTTATCCTGAACTGTCATTTCTTCTCAATAGGCAGGTGAGGTTTCTCAGACATCCAGGTCATAGTCATTCCAAAAAAAAAGTTAAAAAACAATCCACTGGACTTTGTTTCCAAGTTTTGAAGACGTTTCGCTTCGCATCCAGGAAGCTTTTTCAATAAAAAAATATCAGGAATAGCGTTCCCCTTTACAGGGAAACAGAAGACCTCGTCTGTTCAGCCAGGCCAATAATTCCCTTTAACGACCCCCCTTTCAGAGACATAGACAGGTACGGGGCATTGCTAGCCTGGGTGCCATTCCGAACTTAGTCCCGCCCACAACGTTTGAGGTCGGGAAGTTCGG